>NW_021318966.1:107325-120677 GCF_001605985.2 Dendrobium catenatum | reverse complement strand
TCTCTCTCTCTCTCTCTCTCTCTCTCTCTTTCTCTCTCTCTCTCTCTTTCTCTCCTTAAGGTCTTCTCAGGTCAAGGCAGCAGCAAAAGATTATTAAAAAATGTAGAACAAGAGCCCTTAAATAAAAGAGCTTCAAAGGAGCTCATTAATTGCAAGTTGCGGACAATATCGTCCAGGCCGATATGGACATCGTCCTGGCCGATCAATACAAATCTCAGAAGATCGGCCAGAGCATCGCCCTGAATGCAAACTGGACGATTAAAAATTTGCTTGATCGTCCCGGCCGATCAGTACAAATCAAATTAAAATCGTCTAGAGCATCGCCCTGAATTCAAGCTGGCCGATATTTATCATCCAGAAGTAACTAAGATTTTTGAACAGATCGGACCGGCCGATCCTGAAATCTTCCAAGCCGATATGATCGTATCAATCATCCTTAATTACTTCCATGATTTGTCTAATCAATTAAGGAATAATTGTAAAATATTATCCAGGCCGATCCAAGATCGTCCTGGCCGATTACCAAAAATATAGAATACCTTAATTAATTATGGCAGCAATTTCTTTCTTTTTTGAGATTATCGTCGTCCAGGCTGATTGGCTAATGACGGCTGCCTTAATTAAGAATCCCTGATTAGACTTTTTGTTTTAAGCCCGATCGTCCAGGACGATGTAAAATATCATCCTGGCCAATTTGAGTAAAAACAGAAATTTTAAGTCTCTCAAGTGTGTATGTGTAAGGTTACTTAGCATTAGTCACACCAAAGATTACAATTGACTCAAGAGGGGAAAAAATAAAATTACAGACTAACTCAACCATAATCTACCCCATCTTGAGCTGGCTCCATTTTTCCGTCCGATCTTTGATTCCTGAAAAGTCAGTAGTAAAAGACAGTCCAAGTCAAGTAAGAGTGTTTGCCAATCATCAAAACATAGTTCATGGACCTGAATTTGCAATAACATCCACTCCCTAGAGGTACTCTCTGAGTATTGCACTAATACTAATAGTGTCTCTCCTTTTGCACCCACAGCAAGGCGGATAAGCCTTTACAAACACTCTTTCTACTACTACTCGGTGCGGCAGAGAACCGTTGTCCTTTTACACTATCACTGGTGTTGGTAGAGAATAATCCGTCCTTTAACACTCTCCTAGTGTGGGCAGAGAATCCTTCATCCTTTTACACTATCCTAGTATGGGCAGAGAACCTGATCTCCTTGACAGATCTCCTCACAAGAAATCTATAAAGAAGAAAAAAAAGAGTGAAGTAATCTCAAATCACAAGTAGGAAATCTTACCTTTGAACATCAAGTAAAGCCTTTACGCTCCAGTGGTAGAAATCCTTCTTTGAATGCTCTCACTCACTCTCTGCTTGAGTCTTCTTTCAATAGGCACGAAGATCAATGACCAAAAAGATTTGGTGGCAGTATAATTTGGACTGTATATAGGAAAGACAAGAAAACCTGCCCAAAAACTATAAATTTTTAATTATGTACGCAGTTGATCGTCCCGTACGATGGTGGATCATCCTGGACGATTTTACTTAAAGTGTTGGAAATGATCCTAATGTATATTGGTACGAACTATGTTCGTACACGATCATCGTCCCGTACGAACTAAGTTCATCCGGTATGAAACGGTTATTCCATAGGTCAGTTTCCAAAACCCTGCAGGACGTAACCAACTAAGGTAAGTCGGTTCAGTTCGTCCTGGGACGAACAAGTTTCATCCTGAATGATTTTATACAGAGAGTTTTGTCCAGAGACGAAGGTTAATTTCATCCTGTATGATTTTATACATAGAGTTTTGTCCAGAGACGAACCATGCATTTCATTTGGATGAACAGTGCAACGTAAGAATCCAGAGGCGTTCGTCCCGGGACGAATATTAAATTCATCCTAGACGATTCATCCTACCTGTTCGACCCATTGCTCTTCCGAGGCTTAATTGACATGATCGTCCCGTACGATCAGTTCACAAAAATTATTCCCCATATGTGTGTGTTGTGAATATTCACTCAATTACAATCACTCCCTCTCAATTAAAAAAACATTATGTAAAGCTTTTAATTTACAAATGATTCGATGCTGAATTTGATTTGAAGTCTTCATAGTTTGGAGTTGATTTTCCTGAAATATTAGTACACACAAGAGCAAAAACAAATCTACCAAAAAGAAAATGTTAGGAGATATCTATACATAAAATAATAATATTTGTAATCATCAAAATAATACAAGTTGCAAGAATGTAAAACATGCAAATAGCAACTCTCTTAATAGTTTTCACAGTTAGATCTTTAATTTCTTAGCACAGTTGAGCTTGTAGACTATCCTCATATAAGTTTCTAGTTGATCCCGAGCCATGATTAGCCTAGAATCAAATGTGAGAAGCCTTGGAAGAGAAATCACCTCGAGTTTTCCAGAGGATCACCACCGGTGAGCTTTTGGGAGTGGATTTTTCTTGGAAAAGATGGGGAAAGGGGGAAAGAATTATCGCACGAAATCTCAAAGCTTTTGGAGGCCTTAAGAGAGAGAAAATTAAAAAAAATCCCTCATACAAACCATAAAATCCCTATTTATAAGCCTAAGCTCTGATCTAATGGCTTAGATCTATTCTAGGGCTAATTAGGAGGGATGTGAGATGATTTGGATTGGATTTGAATAAGGGGAATAGTAATAGAGCTTTAAATGCATTAAGGAGCCTTAATTTAACCTAAATAGATAAATTTGACCTATTTAAAGCTTAGGTTGACCAAGCCAACATTTGACTTAGTCAACTTGGTCAATTAAGTCCATGAGATGAAAGGTTTAAATATAGGATGACTTTGAATGGAATTAGAACTTGAATATACCCATTTAGGCTAATTGGTTCAACCTAGGTTGACCTAGTAAACCATGTTGACCTAGGGCAAGGGTCTGAGCTCAAAGGACTTAGTTTGACTCATGGAACCCAAAGGGGGTTTAAGATTAATCCAAAGAAGTTTGAATCTAATTCAAAATCAAATAATGAGCATTTGGTCAATTTTGGTAAACCTGGGTTGACCTAGTCAACCAGGTTGACCCAGGGCCCTAGTCTCGCCTCAACAAATTTGGTTTAACCCATAAAACCAAAAGAAGGTGGTCTTGGGGTCTGGCTTGGTCAATTTGACCAAGTCAAATCCTTTGACCTATAGTTTGGAGAAAAATGAGGTCAATAAATAGAATCCTAATTGGAGTTGAGAATTGACTAGTGAACTACTCGTATTGGCATTAACTGAATGTGACAAAAGAAGTGGTGTAAAGAGTAATGATAAAAATCACCAAAAAGGGTGAAAAAGTAGTGGTATCCTCTCCCGGCCTTATCCTATAGCAAGAGCAGAGCCTAGGAGAGAATAAGAAGCCAAGTAGAGATCACCAAAGGTGAGAAAGTAGTAAAATTCTCTCTAAGCCTTACCCTATAGCAAAGGAAGAGCCTAGAAGAGAATAAAGAGCAACGTAGAGATCACCAAAATGTGAAAAATTAGTAGGATCCTCTCCTGGCCTTACCTTATAGCAAGGTCATAGCCGAGGAAAGAACCAAAGTAAAGTAGGCACATAAAAGATCACTGAATGGTGATCAAGTAGTGGGGTCTTCTCCTAGCCTTACTCTATAGTAAGGACAGAGCCAAGGAAAGAACCAAAGAGAAAGAAATAAAGCAAACCAGTTATCTGCCTGACCTTATCGGATTAGCAGGATAGAAGATAAAAAGGGGCAGTGAGGAATGTCTCATAGGGGCTCTGTCGGGTTCTCTCAACCAGGTAAGCTTCAACAACTGCCTAACCAGTTTAGTGCAGCATATAAGGAAGGGCTCAATACTCACCCTATTATTTCAAATAATTGAATAAAGAGTCAAGGTCTGACTCCTACCTGATCATAATATAACATCAAAAAAGTAAAGGGTGATGAGGAATGCCTCCCAGGGACTATGTCAGGCTCTCTCAACTAGGTAAGCTTCAACACTTGCCCAACCAGCTCAGTGGAGAAGATGAGGAAGGGCTCAATACTCACTTGATCATTTCAAATGAGTGAATAAAGAGTTACGATCTGATGCCTGCCTAACCACAATAATATATCAGAAAAGTAAAGGGTGGTAAGGAATGCCTTCCAAGAACTCTGCCGGGCTCTCTCAACCAGGTAAGCTTTAACACCTGCCCAACCAATTCGGTATAATATATAAGGAAGGGCTTAATACCCACTTGATCTTTTTGAATCAGTGAATAAAGAGTCAGGATGGAGGGGTATGCCTCCCAGTTGCTCTGTCGGGCACCCCCAACTAGGTAAGCTTTAACACATGCCTAACCATTTTGGTGTAGCAGATGAAGAAGGGTTTAATACCCACTCAATCATTTCAAATGAGTGAATAAAGAGTCAGAGTATGATGCCTACCTGATCATAACATGACATTAGAAAAGTAAAGGGTGGTGAGGAATGCCTCCTAGGGACTCTATCGGGCTCTCTCAACCAGGTAAGATTCAACACCTATCTAACCAGTTCGACGTAGTAGATGAGGAAGGGCTCAATATTCACTCGATTATTTCAAATGAGTGAATAAAGAGTCAGGGTGGTGGGGCATACCTCCCAAGTGCTCTATCGGGTACCGCCAACTAGGTAAGCTTCAATACTTGCCTAACTATATTGGTTCAGTAGATGAGGAAGGGCTCAATATACCAACTTGATCCTTTCAAATGAGTGAGTAAAGAGTCAGGGTCTGATGCCTGCCTGATCACAACAGAACATCAAAAAGGAAAAGGGAGATGATGAATGCCTCCTAAGGACTTTATCGGGCTCTCTCAAATAGGTAAGCTTCAGCATTTTCCTAACCAATTTGGTACAACAGATGAGGAAGGGCTCAATACTCACTTGATCATTTTAAATAAGTGAATAAGGAGTTAGGTTGGTGGGGTATGCCTCACAAATGCTTTATTGGGCACTCCCAAATAGGTAAGCTTCAATACCTGCCTAACCATTTCAGTGGATTAGATGAGGAAGGTGAAAGTAACCTCAGCACCAACTTGATATAGATCTATATAGGGAATGTGAGGAAAAAAGTAAAGATAATTATACAAATTTCAAGAAAAAGGTTATATGAGACTTCCCAAATCAACTTTTAGATGCCACGTGGTAGAAAACAAATCATCGTGGTCATGAGTATCCAAATGCTAGCGGAATTCCTCATGCAATTTTATTACCAAAACAACTAGAAACAAGGGAGAATTTGAGCTCTTAGAGAGTAAAGCTGAGTTCCATTTGTGATAAGGACAACCAGTTTTGCTCAACCTAGAGCTTCTATTTTTTTATTGCTACATCAAAATAATGAAAGATAAGAGGGGAAAATTTGGCTCTTAGAGAGTAAAGTTGGGTTTCACATATGGCAGGGCAACTAGTTTTACTCAACTGAGAGCTTCATCTCTCCTTATATATATATATATATATATATATGTTCATAATCAATGATCGGAATATAAAGAGAGGGATATAAGGTTGGCTTTGATAACCCAGGCCATGTTCGCCACATGAACAAAAATGGGGAGAAAGAAATTAGATTTAATATAGTAAAGAATTGAGATATTAGCTTTGATAACCCAGACCACACTTGTGGATGCCAAGTGAAACTATGGAGCATAATTATAACAAAATTATTATAAGAATGGAATTTGTATATGGATAGTGAATCAATATTACCACCTCCAACTAATGTGGGTTGGTATGGACTTAGTATCCGATCTCAAAAAAAGGTTTGAATTATTAATTTTGATGTTCCAGACCATAGTTGGGGGTGAAAAGTGCAACTGGGTAGTACAGACATAAGCACTAGTATTCCTATGGCATATGAGCGTATCACATTCAAGGATGACCTTATACTCTTCGTAACGAACATCATGTGGTAGAGGATAAATTTTTATAGCCACACATACTATCGAAAAGTAGGAGGGATCCTTTTAGGAGGTATATATATAGAGGGATATTTGCACGAGGTAGGAGGATCCTCTTGTAACGTATAAAATTTAGGTATAATACTTTTTCCAAGTACTGCCCATTGATGACAGGAATGGGGTGAACGCCATTTGCATTAATATGCAGGTAAGAACCACCTTCATAAACTTGATCCACAATCAAAGGGCCTTCCCAAATAGGCTCAAACTTACCACTTCACTGTTAGTGCAAAATGACAGGCCTACACGAAATAAGAACCAAGTCACCAACCCAAAAAGTATGGGGTCGAATAAGGCGATCATGTGATCGGGTCATACGAGCCTAATAGAACTTCAGGTTCTGCTAAGCTTGTAAACAAAGCTCTTCTAAACCATCAAGTTCTTTCAACCGTAGTCGGGCATCATCTTCATGAGAAAGATTATGACTAATTGACACATGGTGAGGGGAGCTTGACCAAAAGTGTGAGGACTACTTCAACCCCGAAAGCTAAAGAATTTGGGGTAGACAGGGTAGAAGTATGGTATATAGTCTTATATGCCCATAATTCTTTGGGTAATCTATCATTTCACTCTTGTTTATTTACAATAAGGATTTTACTTATCAATTGCATGAGAGTTTTGTTAAATGCCTCCGTCAGGCCATTGACTTTAGGGTAGTAAATCAAAAGTATTGTCAATTAATATTATGTTGGCGAGCAAATCTGACAATCTTGATTCTTCTAAATGACAAGTAGTTATCAGAAATGATACGGAATATAACACCAAAGTAGCATACAATGTGATCGTAAAAGAAATGCATCACATCCTCTGATTTAACTTCCTTAAGTGGTATAGCTTCTGTCCACTTAGAGAAGTAATCAATGGCAGATGAAATAAACTTATTGTTGACCTCATTTTTGTGTGAGGTCACTAAGACCCTTCCAGAGTCCAGATCCAATCCTAGACCCTAGGAGCCCTAACCTTCAAAAGGACAAGAAGATACAGTAGTGTGCAATGAATTAGGGGGTTGGTGGATCAGCGTGCTATGAATCTGGCATTGGTGTCACTTCCTAGCATGTTCCATATAATCATGGATCATAGTCGGCTAATAGAAACCAAGGTGTTTAATCCTGACCTTCATTTTTGGTCCGGACTGATGAGCACCATAAAGCCCTTCATGTATCTCACCCATGACCTTACGAGACTCTTTATTGTTGAGACAACATAACCACATTTGGTCGAAAGAGCATCGATATAGGGTATTATTTACATAAGTGAATGATAAAGCTCTCTTTCTAATATGAGCAGAAAGAGAGCTATCATCTGGAAGCCTACCATGCTTCAAATACCCAATGAAAGTATCTCTCCAATCTGGCTCTTCCTCAACTACAAACACTGTGAGGGTCTGATCGGGAGAAGATAAGTCTGCGGGGCATAGGGCTTGATGATACTAAATAATGATAGACAATAGGTTGCAAGTTGGGTCAACCAATTTCTTTGCTAACTTGTCCAATGAATTTGCTTTACCATTCGTAGATCAGGGGATCTTAGCTAAAGTTACCTCAGGGATTAAACACAGAAGCTCCATTGCTTTATTTTGATAGGGAAATATCTCAGGTTTAAGTACTTTATAGACTCATGCTACTTGATTTATAATCAGTTGGGAGTCTTCAAAGATCTTCACCCACATAATACTCACATGGATGGCCAGCTCTAACCCCAAAATCAGAGAATCATACTTAGCTTCATTGTTAGTATGAGGTTCTAAAAGACTATAGTAGTAACGAAGAGTGTGACCGTCAGGGGATACAAAAATGAGGTTTAAACCTACCTTAACTATAGGAATTTGATTATGGCATAAAGCTTTAACAGATAATGCACCATCAAAGTAGATCTCCCAAGTAAGGGATTTCTATTTATTCACACTCATGATTAATTCATCAGGTAGACCATCATTGAGTGGGGAATCCATAGGGATCGGATGGGCAGCTAGAAAGTCAGCTAGAGCTTGTCCTTTGATGACCCGTTGAGGGACAAATGTAATGTCAAATTATAGTTAGATCATAAACCATCGTACTAGATGACCTGAGAGGGTTTGACAGGTCATCAAATACTGCAAAGGGTTAACTCTAGAGATTAGGTTAATCTTGTGCAAAAGCATATAATTCCTAAGCTTTTGTACTATGAAGATCAAAGCTATATATTGCTTTTCTATCATTGGGTACTTAAGCTCTGCATATATCAACCGTCTACTAAGGTAGTATAAGGCATTCTCCTTACCTTCCTCATTCTTTTGAGCCAACAATGAACCCAGGGTCTCATCTAGGACCATGGTGTAAAGAATCAACAACCTACCTGGGATAGGTTTAGCCAAAATAGGGGGGTTCATCAGGTAGCGCTTTATACTATCAAATGCCTCCTAACAACACTCATGCCAATGGAAATGGATATCCTTCTTCACTAGTGCAATAAAGGGATGACACCGACCAAAAAGGTTGGAGATAAATCTCCATAAAAAAGCAAGTTTATCCTGAAAGGATCTCAACTAGGTAAGACTCTTAGGAGGTTTCAAATCCACTATGGCTTTGATCATAAAAGGGTCTAACTCAAAGCCACAATAGCGTTATATAAACCCTAAGAACGTTTTTGCACTAACTTCAAATACGCACTTTAAAGGATTCATTTTCAAATCATATTTGTGCAGATGTTTAAAAATGATTCGTATATCTCGAAGGAGATCTCTATGGACCTTGCTTTTGGCCACCAAATCATCCATATAACATTCAACTTGCTCGTGTATCATCTCATTGAAGATAATAGTCATGGCATGTCAATAGGTGACTCCAGCATTCTTGAGACCGAAGAGCATCACCTTATAATAAAATACACCTGTAGGTGTACAAAATGCAATGAACTTCTCATCCTCCGAATCCATCTTTATCTGATTATAACCAGATGAACCTTCTATAAATAAGAAAATACTATAGGATGATGCTATATACAGAAAATCATACTTAGGAAATGCCTTATTCAAATCATGAATTTTGATACAGACACGTATCTGCCCGCTCTTCTTCTGGACTAGAATAATATTAGCAAGCCAAGTGGGATAATTCTCTTTATGAATGAATCTAGCTTCTATAAGCTTCTTAGGTTCAACGATCGCTTTTTATTCAATTTTAACCTCATCCTACGAGGTGACTACTTAATATGGACTTGATCAAGCTTATTGATTAATTTGTGGATTGCTATCTCTGGGTTTAGACCAGGCATCTCAATGTAATTCTAGGCAAAGCAATCCTTAAATTTTGAGAGTAATTGGATGTAATCTTGAGCCTCTAAATCAGATAGTAAAGCATTATGAAATTTAGGCCTTGAATCTGACTCAGTTCCTAAGTTTACCTCACACAGTTCATCCATGGCGGAAGTAGTGTCATCTTTGAACTCTCTTGGAGCATCAAGGACCCTATCATCATCATCATCATCATCCAGGTCTTCTTCATCGGTAAGAGAAATAATAGGATAAGAATAAAGACATCATAAATATTGGCATAAATAGATCGACTCTGCCCCATATAACCCACATCTTCTAGGGTTCGAGGGAAATCAGTTTGCCAGACACAGACTTGTTATAGTTATTATTCATCAAACCAAGTAGAATGAACTAGACCCCGCTCTACGTAACCCTCTATAATAGTGAAAAAGATGGACACTAGTAACCTCTATATCCATAGCAGTCTCCTCCAGACCCTGACTCCCAAGATCTAGTGGGACACCTATATTATAAGATAAAGAGGCACACTCTTTAGACCGTGCTGGCCTGAATGTCTCGTATAGTGGAGGCCTAGGGTGTTCGCTAGTTCATACCAAACCACCATCACTAGTAAAAGGGATGTCATAAGATTTTTGATGGGAATCCTCAACTCTTATGCAGCATATTTGATGAGGAATATGCTATCTACTAATAGTCTAATGTCAAAAGTCTTCTTCCTTGTTTGAGCTACTATCAACAAATAATCCACCATTAAGTATCAAGTACTTATGAAAGTTAGGGAGTGAGTCGTAACCAATAAAATCCAGAGGTGATGAACGGATTGAACGATAAAGGACATCGATCATCTCATCATCTGAAGAGTCAGACTCAACAGTCAAAGAAGAAGTGTAAAGGTATGAGGGAGGAGTTCGAGTGTCATAGTTTTGCGGATAGCAGGTTGACCGTCTACCTATACCTCTACCTCGTACTCCCCTACCTCTACTGGGGGAAATGTCGTGCCTCATTACAAACTAAAAAGGAGCTCTATCAGAATGTGCAGTGGAACCACCTGCCTCAATATTAATTTGTGATGGACCCTATACTAACAATTGTATAGGACCCTATGTAGGTGACTATGTAGGACCCTGCACAAAACTAGCGGGTATCACTGATGGCTAGGCAGAGGGAGGTCTATGAGTTTTTCGAGGTATATAATACTTGGTGTCATCGTAAATATAAATCTCATGCATAAAAAGGGGCTAGGTATCTCCAGTAATGGAATACTCAACATCATTCTATATATACTTCATATATTAGTGAAAGGTAGAGGGCACCATTGTATACTTGTGGAACCAAAGCCATCCTAAAAGAGCCCTGTATGAGGTATCAACCTCAATTATATAAAACTTCCGCCTCAGTTAAGAAATTTTCAAACTTTAAAGGTAGGGTAATAGACCCTAGAGGGCGCTTGCCTTGATCATTGAAGTCTTTCAATATAATATTATCGCAAGTGAGCTTCAAGTGACATAGGGAGAGGCCCTTTAAAGTTTTATAAGTAAGAATGTTTACTGAAGTCCCTTGGTTGATGAGGACCCTGTTCAACTCATAATTATTGACTTCAGGAGTGACATACAAGGGATAGTTGTGCTCAAAAGTCCCTAAAAGAAGGTTACAATTTGAAAAGATAATGTATGGCATCTCTCTCAAATGACATACATCCTCAATATAATTGGAAGCAAAGAATGCTTGATAGGACTCTAATTTGAGTTGGTCTTTTACCAGTGTCTCTCTGCTGAGGGACTTTTCCTTTCTTCTTAGATTGCTCTTGGGAGGAAGGGGTAGGATCATCCTGCTGGGTAACAATGTTTTTATCTTTTTCTTTTGTATTTTTAACCATCCGAGGTAGAAGGACCTTCCTTGAAAGCAAGTGAACTTCATGTATTGAGTCATCCTTAATAGAAGATTCACTTGGCTATGAGGTGGTGGCTTGTGATGGATCTAAGGAGAGTGCTCAGAGTGGGTTCTTGGATTCATCTTCTGAATCTATGTAACAACCACCCTCTAGAATAGTAAAGACTGGTTCATCTTCGTACTCAGACTCATCTTCACATACAAGATTATTTACATTATAAGAAGTATGTAAATATGAAATGAATAAGTGATAGAAGAAGTAGAAGTAAAAATAGGAGCATATAACTAAAAATAGCTAGAATCACATTCTTCTATTATTTCATCACCAATTAAAAAGAGAATAAAGTCCTTCAGCGTAAGTGTTAGAAGGAATCCTATATTCCCTTCTGAAGTTACAACAAATTTTTCTTTCTCATACATCCTTTTATTACATAAGGCAAAATAAGAAATGTGCTTAGTAGGCACTACAACAGAAGAAGAAGGAGAAAAAGGTGATGGCATAATAATTGGAGCAACAACTATCAACTCTTCCTAGGGAGGCCTCCTCTTAATTGCCTCTGAACTCTGAATTGTCCGGTCGATCATCTTCTTTATCTTCCGAGAGAGTGCTAACTGTCACTCTCCCTCAAAACCTCTGAGTGACCTATTACTACTACCCTAATAATCTCTACGGCTATCACTATGGATGGAATCAGAGGACATCTCAATTAGGCTGATAACAAAGAGTCTCAACATCAGAGCATTATTTCCCCCTTATGTTGTAATACATAGCTCGGTACTGAGCCATGTGTTTCCTCAGGTTCCCAAACCCATCGAAAACTCTAAAACATGGGGGAATGAAGCTAGGGGGTAGGGCTCCCTATCATACTCAATCGGGTAGGGTCTCCTCAAGCTAACAACCTCTCTAGTTTTCCTAGAGGAAATCTTCTGCTCAACCTTCTAGGCTATCAAGTCCTGAATCTGTCTTGCTTACAACTGTGCTGACTGACTCTAAACTGTGGTGGTAGCTACTACAGGTGGGCCTGGCACTAGTGGTGGTATAGTGGGCTCATCCCTAGACATAGTAGGAGTTGTTATGCCTATCATTTGAGGCATCACCCCCAATTCTGTCAATTGTGGGGTTATTGCTGCCATCGCTCTGGCCATCTCTGTCATCTGAGTTTAGAGGTATAAAATGGTAGCCTTTATGTCAACTGACCTGGGGGATCCACCCCCCTCAGGCTCTTCATGCTCCTCATCATCTTCGGGCTCTCTCTGATCGTCTGAGTGACCTCAATGGGTAAGAACACAAACTCTATGTACTGGTAAGTCCTAGTCTGACTCATCCTTGAGTGCATCCTCCTCTAAGAAGGTCTAGCGAAATGCCTCTATGTGCGGACCCGGTGAACCATCTGGGGAAGCTATAAAATATACATTGCAAATCATCGGGATAGCCTTAGACCTGGAAGGAGCAACTATCTCTATCTGCCAAACTGCCTCTGTTAACTACACTATCTTAATAGGGGTGTATGCATGTCGTCATCTCCAAACCCACCTACTGCAGTGGGACCTAGTGGTGGCAACTTTTAGCTGAGGGGCCATAACGACTGAATGGATCTGAGCTCTAGTAGGCTCCAACTGTTGTATCAATCCATGACGACGAGGGTAGCATCCAACTTTAGGAGTAACTATCTGTGGTCGGACTGTGAGAACTGAACTAACTAGCTACATAGGTGGCTATCCTCTCTGCTACCTATACCTATGCCTCAAGAGCTACATATGTAATTGAACGTATACCTGAGAAATCTAACAGAGTAATCTCTCTTGACTGACAGGCCCTCGACCTCACGCTAGGCGGATGATACTCTGAATCCTCTGAAAGAGGGTTCAGGAAGCATCATCATTGGGGGAATTTGCGTTGGGGTAAAGTAGTGGTAATAGGAGGGGTCTCTGTAATGCAAGCAATGTCCTCCTCATTGCCGCTATATGTCAGTGGAGAGAAGTGTTGAGTCTAGTGAATAGGTTGTTGACCTAAGTTGATGTCCCAAGGCTACCAAGAGGGGGGGTGAATTGGTATTTTTTAAAACTTAACCCTCTTTGAAAAACTGTTGAACCGAAATGAAAAAAATTTTTATTAAATTTTTTATAGAAAAAGTTATTCAACCACAGAGTTTTTAAACAA
Source organism: Dendrobium catenatum (assembly GCF_001605985.2). Lineage (NCBI taxonomy): Eukaryota > Viridiplantae > Streptophyta > Magnoliopsida > Asparagales > Orchidaceae > Dendrobium > Dendrobium catenatum. Next base: position 107,424 of record NW_021318966.1, on the reverse strand, counting down.
AAATAAAATGCGAAAAATAAAAAGCTGTAAAGTAAATGACACAAGATTTATAGTGGTTCGGTCTAAACCAGACCTACATCCACTCCCCAGAGGCACCCT
>NW_021318966.1:57791-106694 GCF_001605985.2 Dendrobium catenatum | reverse complement strand
TCTTACATAGAGCAAATCGTCCTGGACGATTTTTAATTTCATCCCAGACGAATAGGACTTAGAAAATTTTTCTGGCCATTTCCTATTCGTTCCATGTGATCTTAATAGGAGATAACTGTCTGATCGTCCCGTATGATCAGTATAAATTTTATATGATATCCTTATGTGTGTGTGTGTATGTTTTTATTCACTCAATTACAATCACTCCCTCTCAAATAAAATGATAATTTTAAGCTTCAAAAACTAAAGGTATTTCTTGCTGAATTTGATTTGAAGACTTCGTGTTTGAGAGTTTGTTTCACCTGAAATGTTAGTACACACAAAAGCAAATACAAATCTTCTAAAATTGTTAGGAGATAACTACATATTTGAATAATAATATTTGGAATCATCAAAATTATACAAGTTGCAAAAATGTAAAACATGCAAATAGCAACTATCTTAACAAGAAGTGTCCTCCATGGCTACTTATATCTCATATGCTACTATAACTGCTGGGGTAGGCGAAACCGAAACTGGTTGTGTCTCCCGCTGTACGGGGACCACTCTCCTCTGAACAGGCTCATGGTGAGCCACTACCTTTGCCATCCTTAGTCTATCTTCCTCAGGCATAGCCAAATGCAGTCTTCTATTTTTATTCATTCGGGCCCTTCTCCCAAGGCCAGAGGTGGATGAGGAAGGTACATCTAAACCCACTACCTAGGGGACATGGGGAACAAGAACTACAGGAAGTGTCAGGATTTGCTCGACGGTCTTAGGGTGAGAGAGTCGAGCGAACATAGAAGCCTGATGGGTGGAGGGTGAAAGAGCCTTGGTCTGAGAATCCCTCTTCCTAAAGAAAGAAGGAGGGGGATCCGAATATGAACTGCCTCCGTCGAAACAATATGAGGAGCAATAACTGGCTACCGGCGCTGAGGGGCCAGAGCAGCCTGCACAATAGGTACAACAGGTAAATGTCTCATAATAACTGGATGATTAAGAGAAAATGGGAGTGATCTAGGCACTAGCTTCCTAACCATAGGGTGCACTAGCTGCATAAGAAGGGGAGCATGACGAGTAGGTGTCTGGGATGTCCACCGAGCCACTAGTCATCCAAAAGGGTGCATAACTGCTCATCCTCTCCTCTGGGGAGGAGAGAATGCAGGAGCCTCAACCTGGGTCGGCCCGCCAATAGTGATGAAAGCTGATTCTATGAAGGAATCAAGAGTGATCCCTCCAACGGGCAAACTAGTCAGTAGAGACTCGGGGAGAGTCACTTGTGCATCCGAGCCAAAGTAGAACGTCACGAAAGAAGTACGTGAAGCCATGGCACTACTGCCAAAATAATATATAATTGAAAGAATTAGTAAGAGTTGAGATTACAAGAAAAGAGAGTTAATAAGGTGTGGAATGGCCTAGAAGGTTGGAAGGAAAGGGACAATAGCTAGAGAAAACCATAGCTAAGCAGGGAACCTAATTAAGAGTAGGAAGAACCTAATCTAGGAAGTACCATTTATAGAGTACACACAAGAAAGAATAATATAGGATCCAAAGATAAAAAGAGAAACATATCCCACCATGGTCGCCATAAAACCTTTGGACCCCCAAAAGGACATCGCTCACGTTATAGAGTGCAAAGAGTATATGACTACACCACCCCGAGGGATAGAAATGATCACAGGCCCTCGCGCTCTTTGCAAGCGGGCTAATGGGAGGAAGATTAGATCCTACTTACGATTAACCATTGAGAATAGTGGCTCTTGCCAGCGCACCCCGATGTGTGATAATATGCATGACCTGATTAGTGTCACGGGGTTTCCCCCACCCGATACATTAGCTCGAGTGGAGTTTATTTATTATGGAATTCCATTTCCCACATGTACAAACCCTCGTGGTTAATTACATCTCAGGCCTGGGGCTTGAGAAAAACTCTCTATTAAGGATCCAATATTATTATTCCCAAAAAGGGGGATTTGCACAAAAGGGTTTTAAGGAGTTTTCATAATTAGATCTTCGATTTCTTGGCATGATTGAGCTTGTAGGCTATCCTCATATAAGTTCCTAGTTGATACTGAGCCTTGATTCACCTTAGATCGAAAGGGAGACGCCTTGGAAGAGAAATCACCTCGGGTTTGCCGGAGGATTGCCGTCGGTGAGCTTTTGGCAATGGATTTTGGTTGAAAAAGAAGAGGGAAGGGGGAAGGAATTATCACACAAAATCTCAAAGCTTTTGGAGGTATTGAGAGAGAAAAAAACTCAAAAAAAATCCCTCACACAAACCCTAAACTCCCTATTTATAAGCCTAAGCTTCGATCTAACGGCTTAGATCTATTCTAGGGATAATTAAGAGGGATGTGAGATGATTTGGATGGAATTTGAATGAGGGGAACATTAAAAGGGCTTTAAATGCATTTAAGGGGCCTTAATTTGACCTAAATAGGTCAATTTGACCTATTTAAAGCTTAGGTTGACCAAGTCAATATTTGACTTGGTCAACTTGGTCAATTAAGTCCAAGAGATGAAAGGTTTGAACATAAGATGAGTTTGAATGGGATTAGAACTTGAATAGACCCATTTAGGCTAATTGGGTCAACCAAGTTGACCCAGGGCAAGGGTATGAGAGCTCCAAAGGACTTGGTCTGACCCATGGAACCCAAAGAGGGTTTGAGATTGATCAAAAGAAGTTTGAATTTGATTCAAAATCAAATAATGAGCATTTGGGTCAATTTGGTTTAACCTGGTCAACTGGGTTGACCCAAGGCCCGGGTCTAGGCTCATAAGACCTAGTTTACCCCATGAAACCCAAAGAAGGTGGTCTTGGGGCCTAGCTTGGTCAATTTGACCAAGTCAGCTCCTTTGACCTAGAGTTGGGAGAAAAACAAGGTCAACACCGAGTAAGAGTTCGACGTCAGTCGGGGGCCGAGTATAAGTCCTGCGTCAGTTGGTGGCTGGCTAGAAGTTTGTCATCAGTGGGTGGCCAGGCTGAAGCCTGGTGATAGTCTGGCAACATTTGGTGTTTCGATGGTGGTCGAGGAGTCTAGTGGCAAAATAACTCTAGTTTCTCTCTTTTCCTTCTCTTTCTTGCTTCCTTCTCTGGTCCATTCTTGCTTCCTTCACCTTTCCATGAGGAATGAGTGGTCTATTTATAATTTTTTGAGAGCGGCATTGCCAGTAAATAGGAGGTAGATCAATTGTATGTTGGGAGTGGTTTGAATGGATGACCGATATTAATCCCCTTAATTATGGATAGTTTACCAGATATTTGAATGCCTTAATAATGTAAATTTTTTTTTGATCTTATACTCCGATTTGTCTCACCAAGCCGCTCAATTCGACTATAAGCATGTCACATTTGGAAACTGTTTGGTCATCAAATTTATGATTTGTACATTTCAAATGCACTTCGGGTCTCAGATTTGGACCCATTTGGACTTGATTTTGGTCGAATTTGATTTCGTTGGGTTTGTCTTTTCGAGGCATTTCGTTCGACTATAAGTTTGCTGAAATCATAATTTTGGATGGTCTCGAATTTAATTTCAGAAGTTTCAGGCTTAATTTGGCCTCGAGATTAGTGCCACATCAAGATTATATATATAATTATAATTATTGTTATTAAAATTTATTGAAACTTGAATAAAATTTTTAATGGAATAAATTAAATTTTGTTCATATTTTGGATATAAGAAATTATTTCTTGTATTTTTTGAATACGGCAAAATTTTAAGTATTGGAAAAAATTTTAAAAAAAATTTTCGTATTTACTTTTTTTTAACTAAATAAATTTTAGCTAAGCTCCGTCTCCTTAATTAAATATTAATTAAGCTCCTAAAAAAATTAGCCCACCCCATAATACTTGCGATAAGATTGGAGAACAGAAATATTTCAAGTCATTCAAAACATCAACCACAAAATGGCTTTACGTACCCACTCTCTCTCCCCCCACTCTCTCAATTTCTCTGCCTCTCTTGTCAAAATCCCTACTTTCCAAACCCTAACTGTAAACCGAATTCACCTGCGATGCCGGAGATTGAGTTCATTTCGTCGGCGCTTGTATTTACCGGCCATTACCGCTGCTCTGCCACATCTTGATCTAAACGAGGATAACGTCAAACAAGTTCTGATAGACGCTAAATCAGAGGTAAGTTGTGTAAATAAATTGTTAGTTGCAAAATTTTTTTCTTGATTTTGTATATTTTTAGTTGATAAAGGAGATGGAGTTCGTATTCTAGTGACGACTTTTGATCAGTTCACATGTTATTAGGAATTTGCTAGTTCAACCAAAGTCTTCATCTTTTGCACAGTTACAATTTGTTCAGTAACCTAGTTGATGTCATTGCTATTGAATGATTCATTTGATTGAATTTTTCTTCATGTTCAGTTTGCCCAGATCTTTGACGCATCAGTGGGCATAACTGGTAATTATTATGCTGAGCTTCTTTCTACTTTTAGCTTTCTCAAATTGTTTTAATGATAGAATTGCATTTTAGGGGAGGTTCATCTTGCTGAATTGGATGGTCCTTTTGTGAAGCTAAGGCTTCAGGGCCGGTTTTGGCACAAGAGAGAAACAGTTCTGGCAAGGTTGGCTAATTATCTCAAGAATCGGATTCCGGTATGTTGTTTGCAGTGAGGTTATCTTAAATACAATTAGACTTTCAGTTTCATGGTTGAAATGATGGTGATACATATGGTGATTAAATCAGGAAGTTCTGGAAGTGGATATAGGAGATGATAAGCAATTAGATGACAGTTCTGAAAATTTTTGAGGTACTGAGAAATACTAATTCAGATGCTTCCAGCTTAAAGCTAATACTTTGCTTTGGACGATGACTTGATTTTTGAAGAGATGGTCATTGGAAATATTTAAATTTTTTTTTTTTTTTTTTAAATTTGAGGGCTGAGCAAGGCCTTTGTAAAGACGGGTTTGAATTTCTTTTTTGAGAATCGGATTGAATTAGCATCCTAATTTTTTCTTATGGCCCAAAATAATCTCTGACTATATAAAAAGTATCAATTTAGTTCCTTGAATTTTTTAATAGGGACAAATTGGTCCTTCCGTTCGATGATTTAGGTTCCTATTTTAACAGGACTTTTAAATAGCCGGGGACAATTTTGATCATTTACAAAGAGCCGGAAGACCATGTTGGTCCCTATCTTTTTCCTTTTTTCCTGTGAGACTTCATGAGATATTATTTTGTGTCAACTTAGTGTGACTGCTACTTATAATTTGCTTGTCTCTTTTATTAGGTACTACTTAAAGTTTAAAATGTATTGAAATTGAAAATTATGGCTGATTAAATTACTTAGGTGGTTTAGTGACATTGATTTTGTGGTCTCGTAGTTTCTCTTCAACATTATTTACATTTGTGTGGGGATTTTATTCATTGAGCTAATTCTTTTTTCTTGTAGTTACCTTTGCATCTGAAATGACGATGCAACCAGTTTTGAGCACTCAAGTGTCTCTAGAAAAAAAGATCATAAGAACATGTGATTTGGCTTCTCTTCAGTTACCTTGGTTATTGCACTGTGCTCTCATATGGCTCATGCAATTTACTTTTGGTGCTTAGGATTGATTCCACCATGTTTTTTATAACCACTCCAATTTTTATGGAGTTAATCACATCCACTTAAAGTGATTTATACGATTAGAATGGAAACACAACATACAATTGCTATGATAGTTGCAGTGGATCCAAACTAAGACAATTATAGTCACTCCGTTGGCAAACAATTCTAAAGTTCTAAACAAAAGAAAGACTTCATATTGAAGTAGTATCTTCAAGAAGGGACAAAATGATTTCCTGATCTTTCAATGGTACTTCTTGTGCTGGTGGGAATACATGTATGTTTGATTAGCAACATTATTGAGGCCTATTTATAAACTATTTGTCTAACCAATATCAAGAGCTATAATCAATTATTAGATTAAAAAATAAGTCTGAAGCAAGATGATGTTGAGCCATCAAACCCCATAACCAGCACTGACTGGAACCTCATGGATCAATTATATTATTATTCACGCTATCCATCCATAGTATCGGCCTTCTTTGAACACCCGTTGTTCAATTGTGATTTATAGTGATCTAGAAGTGATGGTGGGGAGTATCATAGACAAAAATAAAGGCAAAGAATTGTCAACTGTTTTGTTTAATGATTTATTGTCATTTTGCTTGAGCTAGAAAAGACATTAACCATAGAACTTGGCCAAAAATTTCTTTGGTTTAACTCTAGAGTTATTTAAGAAAATTGTTTACTTTAATAAGCAACTCTATTTGAACCGTGATGCCAATTTGATCAGAGTTATGACCAGTTTCTTCTTTAAGAGTTCCCCTAGCTTGAGCAACTAGACGTGCATTGATTGAAGAATATAGTTTATAAAAGTAGCTTAAATCTGCACTTGTTCCAAAGTAATGCAGAAAGCTTGAGCCTTTATATGATAAAAGGGTGAATGCACCTATGAAACTTCTTTTCTTGCTTTCATCTTGGTAAAAGATTGATATGAATGTGAGCAGTTTCTGCTTAATACTCTGTTTGTCGCATTGAGTTGGTTCCAGTTACCATTGGAGCTGCTTCTCTTTGTATTAGGTATGATTTTAGTGTTCAACAATGGCTATATGTGGCTTGTTTATAGCCCCAAAAGGAAGACAGTAATTTAAAACAAGTGGACTAATTTTAGCCTTCAATCATTGCTAGATGATTTTGTTGGAAAAATACTTTCTGAAACGTGGCGGCATCCTCATATGTCCTGAATCCATCGATTCTTATTTGGGCTATGAGTTGGGCTCCTTAATACTTACCGAAACGTGGAAAAATACTTTGTCGGTTGAAGGGAGGTTCCTAAATCAAATATTGAAACCAAAAAGAACCCTAAAAAAGTGCGTACGAATAACAGTCTTAGATTAGCTGTTATCAACCAACTTTTTAGCAGTCTTAGATTAGCTGTTCTCAATTTAAATCATTTTATATTAATTTTTTGGCATTTGATGACTTCTGTTGCTTTAATCTAATGTTGCTTCACTCTACTCTACTAAGCAATGATCGATATAATGCTTATGTTGATGTGAACGATTGCACAATCGAAGACATCAGAACTTATTTGGTTCTGAAACTTTAGCTTTTCATATTAGGGCGGCTGTAGCTGTCCTTTGCGGGCTTGGGATGACAAAAACTGCATAAGACCTGATGTGTCCAAGGCGAGGTCCGTTACTCTTATGAGAACCTGCATAAATGTCTGATAAACCAATCTAGTACTAGTGAAACCCTGATAATGACTGATAATGAGCACACCTCAGGAGGAGCAGCACAAGGAAATTTACACCACATAATTCTAACAACCAAAAGCAATATCTATCTTACATGTGTAAAGTGAAAGCACATCTATGATATGAAATACTTGAGTTCGCAAGTAACCCTAAGGGTAATACTTGAGTTCACATGCAAACCTATCACCAATTGCTCAAGCTGGGTGAAATCTGGGTGAAATCAACCCCAAAATGATAGATTGCGGTAAGAAAATCAAAGCCAAACAAGCACGAAAACAAGATACAAGAGATTCTCAATTCGAGAGGAGGATCGTCTCTCCCAAATCTCTAGACAAGATAGTTTAGAGCCCATGTCGCCAAACAACCTTAATAGAAAACAAATCAAGCATCCCTAACCCTAAACATCTCATGCTACTTAATACATAAACTTTCCTATTCAAATTTCCCTCTGAAGCCCTAGTCGCCCCCTCCTTTTCAAATTTGAACTTAATTGGAGTAATGGGACCAACTATTGCGGGCAGCATCATTAGGGGAGGTGGGACTAGCCCGCCTCCTATATACGCGAACCGGCCCTGGACGAGCTGGTTGGGCCGTTCAAGAGGAACCGGCCTATCAATACCTTCTCCCGAAGAATCACCTTGTCCTCAAGGTGAAAACAAGGGAACTGATGTTTCATCCTCTCATATGGCTCCCATATGGCATGGTAGTCAGGGAGGTTTTTCCACTTGATCAACACTTCCTTAGTTCTAAAACTTTAGCTTTTCAGATTAGGGCGGCTATAACTGTCCTTCGCGGGCTTGGGATGACAAAAATTGCATGTCACCTGAGTCCAAGGCGAGGTCTGTTACTCTTATGAGAACCTTCATAAATGTCTGATAAACCAATCTAGTACTATTGAAGCCCTAATAGTGACTGATAATGAGCACACTTCATGGAGTAGCACAAGGCAATTTACATCACATAATTCTAACAACCAAAAGCAATATCTATCTTACACGTGTAATGTGAAAGCACGTCTATGATAGGAAATACTTGAGTTTGCAAGTAACCCTAAGGGTAATACTTGAGTTTGCAAGCAAACTATCACCAATTGGTGGAAAACAGTGTGAAATCATCACCAAAATGATAGATTGTGGTACGAAAATCAAAGCCAAACAAGAACGAAAATAAGATACAATAGATGCTCAATTCGAGAGGAGGATCGTCTCTCCCAAATCTCTAGACAAGATAGTCTAGAGCCCAAGTCATCAAAGAACCCCAATAGAAAACAAATCAAGGATCCCTAACCCTAAACATCTTATGCCACTTAATACATAAACTTTCCTTAAATAATAATAATAATAATAATAATAATAATAATAATAATAATAATAATAATAATAATAATAATAATAATAATAATAATAATAATAATAATAATAATAATAATAATAATAATAATAATAATAATAATAATAATAATAATAATAATAATAATAATAATAATAATAATAATAATAATAATAATAATAATAATAATAATAATAATAATAATAATAATAATAATAATAATAATAATAATAATAATAATAATACATAAACTTTCCTAATTAAATTTCCCTCCTAAGCCTTGGTTGCCCCCTCCTTTTCAAATTTGGACTTAATTGGAGTAATGGGACCCACAATTGTGGGTGGCATCATTAGGGTAACACCACCACCTGTAAATTTATATATTCACATTCCTACTCAGGAAATACAATCAATGAACTTTTACTCATCCACAGCTATGATACCCTTATATTAGTTCTTTATGGTATCAAAGCTTTATAAGCTTCAACAATGGACCAGTCGTCCTCCCAATTTGGTGAAGTTGTTCCATCTTCATCCCCTTCAGATCCTCATATTCTAGCTTCCTTGAAGTTTGTTCTCTATAACCTTAAAGCCATTATCCCAACACAATTCTCCAACGACACTTCTTCTATATGGAAATCCCAAATTCTGAAGCTCTTCACAACTAACGGCTTCTCCAAGTTTCTGCTCAGCATTGTAGGAATTCCACCTTCCACCATTTCTGCTTCTAACTCAAGCTTTATCCCCAACCCGACTTATATTTAATGGCTCCTAATAGATCAAAACTTGGCAGCGGCACTCTGCTCTACTCTTACTACCTCTATTCTTCCATGTATCCAACATTTCCACACCTGCAATGAAATCTGGCTCACTCATAAATGTCACCGGTGAAAGTAGAATATAAATATATATAATTAAACTAAAAATAAAAATTATTAAACACATATAGTTACATACATAGGCTTTTCTTGCTCGATCTCATTCCCTCTCTCACTTTCTTAATTTTATATTCTCATCGTATAGACCTAGTGAGAGGGACTTGAAGGTAAACTCGAATTATGGAGGTCAACTTTAGAGTATAAAGATTTTCGTGTAAGTAGATCTAAAACTTAATATATGGAGATATTAACAGTAAAATTCAAGTGATGGTGAAATAGATGGGGATATTTTGTACTGCGTCGAGCTTGTTGTGCGGTAGAAAAGTCTCCTTCAAACTTAAGGGAAAACCTTTAGACTATAAGGTTGACCTCCATAATTCAAGTTTGCCTTCAACTCCATCTCTAGTCTTATCAACAAGAAGAATATCATCAACAAAAAACATACACCAATGTATATCCTTTTGTAAATGTCTAATGAGAACATCTACGACTAAAGTAAAAAGATATGGACTTAAGGCTTATCCTTAATGTAATCCAACCGAAATAAGAAATTACTTTGTCAAACCACCTTGTGTTTTAACACAAGTAATAGCTAATGCATACATATTTTTAATGATTTGAATATAAGCGTTATTAACTCTTTTTTTTTGTAAGAACTCTCAATAGCACTCCTCTTGGAACTTTATCATATGCTTTCTCTAAATCAACAAATATCATATGTAGATCCTCCTTATTCTCTCTATATTTCTCCATCAAACCTCTCAATAAATGTTTGACTTCCATAATAAACCTACCTGGCATGAATCCAAATTGATTTTGAAAAATTTATCAACAAAAAACATCTAATAATATGTGCATCCTCTAGCAAATAATATGTGCATCCTCTAACAAATGTCTAATAAGAAATAACATGAAGAAAAAAATCTTACAATCGAAAGGCGGCGGAAAATCGAGAGGCGGCGAAAACTGACGGTCGAATTTTGCGAAACCAGTCTCCTTTCGCCGGCGACGAAGGCGGTGATCGTTGGCGACGTCACGTGAATGTCTACAAAGCTCGGCGACGACGATCTAAGGTGGGCGATGCTGGGGCGACGAGAGAGACCGGAGATGCAAGAGAAATGACAGAATGAAATGAGCAGCCAGACGGGGTTTGTTCAGAAATAGGGCTTTCGGCGGCGGATTTTCCGGCGTCTTGGACACCGAAACGTTTTCCAGCGCCTAGTTCGTCAGTTCCAAGTCGTTGAGTTTAAAATAGTCGACGTATTATCCGTCGGTAACTGCGTCGGACCTAATCCGCCGTAAAGTCCGCCGGTAATAATGAAATGCTGCTAATTTTCGACGTTATCACGGGCGCATGGGACGTCGGGAAGTTTCCATCGCCGGATGCGCCAGAAAGAATGCCGTTATTATTCCTTCGCATGATGCGCCGGTATAAACGCCGTATTGACCGACGTAAAAAATTCCGCCGGAACATCCGACGGTATTCGCGTGTTTTTCCTGTAGTGACCTTCAAGCCACAAATCGTTCTTGTGTCATTCATCTCAAGAATGATCTTCACAACATTTTCATGAAGACCTTAATTGACTCAATATCACACTGACATCAAAATCTTGGTAGACAACATTTCAGCTGCTAGCTCTATCATCAACCCTAAAGATGTCATACTATACACCCTCAATGGTTTCCCTCCCCAATATCAATTATTCAAAATCTCAATCCGGACCAAACTTACGCCCATTGCTCTTAACGACTTCTATTTTATGCTCATCAGTGAAGAGATCAACCTTACAACATACTCTGCCAAAATCCAATCCTCTCCTAATCCCTCCCAAACTCTCTATACTACTCGCAACACTAGAGATACTCGTGGTCGTTCATGCTTCTACCAAAACTCTACCAACAAAGACTCTCGTAATCCTCCTCCCAGTTGCATCTCGTCTACACCTACCATTTGTCAAATCTGCAACAATAGAAGACATACTGCAAATAACTGTTGGTACCATATGAACATCAACTACAACCCAACGTCTACCAGCTCTACTCCAAAGGCATTCATGTCCTCCTCAACGCCTCCAAACGAATGGCTTCTTGACTCAAAGGCTTCGTCACATCTCACACCTATTCATCACACAGGTCATGATCTTCTTCCAACTCCTACATGTAAGCTGCTATTACCTAATCTTTTACATGCTCCTCATATATCTCACAATCTTCTCTCTATCTACAAACTCGCCCGAGGTAACAATCTACATGTAAGCTTCATTTAGGTAGCTGTAGTTGTCTATAAAAATAACTGTCGTTATATTAAAATTATATCTTTTTAAAGCTATTGTGAGTCTAGTAGATATCTATCCTTCCGAAAAAAGTTGGATAGTAATTTTCTTATTACTATATAGTTGTAAAAAATTATTTTTTATGTAGAAATTTCTGATAAAAAATAAGCTGTAGCTCTCTAAAAGGAAAAGTTAGAAAAATAAATTTTTTCTCAAATAAAATCTTTTGCGGACTTCAAATGTCCGGTGAACTCAGTAAGTCCCTAATGTATCTCCTTTCTTTCTTGACTAGTATTAGTAAATCATATTATTGTCAAAGGAAAAAAAAATTAAAGTAGTTCATCGACTATTTGTATGTGGCTCATGTGATTTCAGAATATTCAATTTAGTACCTAAGTGATCATTGCGAGTAATTTTGTAAGGTTCAGTTATTAAAATGGATTAAATTCATATACACATCATATATATATATATATGACGGAATCCAAACTCTTTTGATTAGTTGCCAAAACACAACTAATAGATCAAGTTGAGTTACATGTTGCTCTACAGTTGTCACTATTGTAGATTTCTCAGTTTGTAATCCTTCTCGTTACATCAAATACTCTGTTACAAGCTGTTTGCATTTAGTGGTCTAATGGTAAGCGGGGTTGTTCCAGCTTGTAGACTACAACACCAATACGTTCCATGACTACATGCAACTTGTTATATTGTTTTCAGAGATTCGAGTGTGTTTGTTGTCGTGTGGACATAAGATGTTATGATTGTAATTTGTCGAGTTCTAAGGGTCTATTTGGGATGACTGCAATATTCTGCATAAAAAAATATATTTTTTTAAAAAACTGTTGTGGATATTATAAATATTTTATTTTTAAAATAAAATTATATTTTTCACAACTCTTCCTCCACTTAATAAGCATCTTCTAAGATAAATAAACAAGCAATCAAATTGTAAAACTATTCTAAAAAATTTCTTATAGCCATTAGCCCAAATAAGGATTACTTGGACTTAGTCTATTTCCTCATACTTCAACATCCTCTCAAACTACAACAAACTCTACCAACAATTCTCAGTCACACGTTCACATCACTAGCTAACCTTCTAGCATATTTATAGCAATTTTCTCACATAAATGTCACTCTCTAATGTGATCTTCTAGTTAGCCAAAACCGGCCCGAACTAGAATAATCTTGGTATTTCTACTAATATGCTCTTCTAAACCATGATCATTCCATCATAAATTTCAAAATACTTATCTAAATATCGAACAAAAATTTTATAGCATTTTATAGCCTTTAATCTCACCAAAAAGCTACTCACCATCATCATATTTGGAATTAGAGTGAATATGGGAAGAAGCCTCTAGGAACTTCTAGATAACTAAGAAAACATTTTTTATGGTGGACTCATAAGTGTAAATAATGTGTTATTTTAAGTGTTATATTTTTAGTTAAAATGTATTGTTTTAGTTGTAATGTGTAAGAAAATAAAGAAAATGTATAAAATTTATGTTTTACATGGCGTCATGGTGCCAACAAATAACGCCACAGTGCCATCAAAGCCACCGTCGAAGCGCCAAAATATCAACTTTGCAGCACCACAATGGTCAAATATCAACTTCGTGATGCTGAGTTCTCTATTGCATAGTGGTGTTGTGTCATAATCCATAGCGCCTCAGCGCCCAAATTGCCCTCACAACGCTGAGCTTTTAAAAGTCATTAATGCCGCAGCGTAGTAGTTATAACTTTTCAAGGACACGATCTATCAGTGAAGTGACGTGACTGTTCACTAAGGAATTGATCCACATCAGCAAGCGCCGCAACGGCACCAGAAAAATAATGCAGCAGCATTAGTTCATTTATTGGGCTCAGCGGTATTGATCTTTATAGTGCCAAACGTCTATTTTGTGTTTTTTTATAAATAGTAATTGTGTTATATTTGTAAGAGGTTCAATCATTTATTTAATTTCAATCCAATTCAATGAGCTTCTCTGAAACTCCCTTAAGGTGACAACTAAGAGAATTTAGTGAATAATATGATACCATTATTAGAGTGTTTGACTTGTGTTTGGGGAAACAAATCTGTAAGTAAAGGGGAGTGTAAAAGATATCTATTTAACCCTTTTGGTGATATCTATCTCTTGTATTTTTTTTTTTTATATCATGATATCAATAAAAATGAGTTTACTTCAGTTATACTCCATGTCTCGCTATATTCTCTTATTTTGGAATGATGACGTAAGTATAATTTGTAGTATTAATGAATTCTCTTATTTCGTAAATGATTAAAAATATATTTTCAATATTAGAAGATCTTCAGTGATACATATAATGGGCTATAAATGTAGTTAAAATTAGGTGTAATGCAGGGCCTCGATATAGGGAAGATAGTAGAACTAGGAATATTGAATTAGTATGTGTCATGCTTAGGCATAGAATATGAAATGTACTAAATTCTTAAGAAGAAATACATCCTTTGTTCCTACAAGCTGGACAGATATGTAGGGATGCATATGTTTTGAATAACATCACAATTAAAAGTGAATCATTAGAAAAAACACTATAGGAAAATCGTCATTATCGGCGGATTTTCGGTGGATTTTCGGCGGACTATTTTCTGGCGGTTTATGATGAAATATTTCAAATTGATTTTTCGGCAGATTTTCCGACGGATTTGTTTCTAGTGAAATTTCCAGTTGATTTTCCGACGACCTTTCATAATTTTTGAAAAATTCATATATCCGTAATTTAATTAATTAATAATTTTATAGCATATTTTAATTTATTATTAATTTAATAATGCATTTTAATTAATTCTTAATTTAATATCTTAGTCTAATTAATTATTAATTTAATTAATTATTAATTTTTAATATTTTATTTTAATTACTTTTTAATTCTTTTTTTTTCGTTTGGAATATATTAAATTAAAAAAGAGTAACAGTTTAACACATTTGCTCTTCTGACAAACTTGTTGGGAATTTGGAATATATTTTGAACATAGTTCAAATCCCATGGCCTTCACACGACAGGCTGGCAGGCAGCATTGCGGGGCAGTCAGGCGGGCGGGTAGCACAGAAGGGAAGTTGGCAGCACAGAAAGGTAGCTGTGAGGGCAAGCATCCTGGTAGGGCAACCCGGTGGGCGGTCAGCTGTGCGGGCAAACAGCTCTAGTTGGTATGCCATATAGTTGGTAGCTTGGCGACTTTAGTTTATAATTATTTTTTTTTATTTTTCGACGGCGTTATCCACTGGATAGTCACCGAAAATATTTTCTAGCAGCATTCTTTGCCAGAAAGGTATTATGGGAGTGAATTTCTCGACGAAAAAATTTTCCTACGCAGGTTTTACTTGCATAAAATTTCTGGGCAGAAATCAGCTAGTAAATTTCAAAACCGCTTGAAAATGATTATATTCTGTTATCAAATTTTCTCAGTAATATGTTATTTTCTTGTAATGAAATATGCTATTTATATTTTTATCAATTCAAAATATTATATCCACATAGTGTATTCATTATGTTTATCTATTTTTTTTAAGTGATTGAATCTCCACTACCTCATTTTTATTGAGTGGGATAATTGTTATAATTTTAGTAGACAGTACTAGTATTTGTAAGTGAGCACATCTTTCTTATGGGATCGATACTCTACTCTATCACTATATTACTTGATTCAGCACATATACTTGTGTATATTAAGTGATGATTTTATAATTTTTATATATCAAAGAAAACCTAAGCATTGCAAAGGATTAGTAGAGCCCTAATTTATTTCATAATTGTATTGCCTACAAAAGCTTGAGAGTTAGTCCAGTAAGTTTGAGGTCAAAAATATTCTTTTTATGATATATTTATTTCATATTGATAGCTTGGATATGTAGTTCATTATTTTGTAGGTCTATAGTGTATGCATGAGATGCAATTAATGAACTCCACCATAAAATTTAGCCAATATCCTTGTGTGAGCCATAAACTTTTATCTTGAGTAAAAATCTTGATAATGGCGTGCTCCACCTTAAGAAAATTAAACATTACCTTGATATGCATAAAACTTTACATAACCTTCTATAATTTCTGTTTTAATTGCTTGTCGTAAAACTAGTTGTTTATTTATCAAAATTTGAATTGTTTTCCATCTTAAGAGCTTTAGGCTTATAGATCAAAGAATTTTTTTTTTCTTGAATTCAAAATTACATGCATGAAAATATTTGTATTAAATTTAGTATATGTTTGAAGTTAAAAAGATCTTTGCCAAAAGGGCCTAAATTGCTTAAGGAGAACTAGGGACATAAGAGGTCTTTGTACCCCCTACCTTATTTAGAAGTTCTTTTAACTTAAAAATTCATTTTATTTGACATTTATATTTTGGATTCATTTCTCTCTCCCATCTATAATCTTTTTTTACACATGTCCTTCTTCATATTAAAACAAAAAATGTATGGCATCCAATTCAATTTTCCAATATCAAATTAGAAACTTAACTTTAATAGCTGATTCCTTAGACCTTAGTATCTATAAAAATGAAATTAAGAATAAAATATTATTTGAGGATAATAGAACCCATATGCAAGAACATAAAGATCAAATGCAAGCTATCTTGAGTCATATACAAAATAATATAAATTTTTAACATCCTCCCCAAAATCATAATGGACTTTTACATGATGATGCCCTTTAGATAGACCAAGGGGAAGACTTGGCTAATAAGAGACAACCCAACCCTAAGAATCAACGTCGAAGATATCATCTTTATAGGAATGTTGATGATGTTGATGATCCCTATAGAAGAGTTGAAGTTGAAGCTCCCACTTATAATGGTACCAATGACCCTAAATGGTTTTTAGACTTGTTAGTCTAGATTGATGACTTATTTGATTGATCTAAGATGGATGAATACCATCGAGTTAATTTTGTCAAAATGAAATTAATTGGATATGCAAAAATCTAATGGATAAATACTTTAGCCAAGGAACAAAGTCTATAAAGAGCCACCATCATACGGGTAGAAATGAAAGAAGTGTTAAGAGTTAAGTATTATCTTAAACATCAACAACAACAACAACAACAACATCAAGCCTTTATCCCACTACGTGGGGTCGGCTACATGAATCCTTTTTCTCCATTGTGTTCTATTAAAAGTCAAATTCTCATTTAAACCTAATAAAGAAAGGTCATTCCTAATATTTTCTAACCAAGTCTTTTTAGGTCTACCCCTACCTTTCTTAACATAAGTCAAATCTAATACCTCTACTCTCCTAACCGGGTCATCGAAAGGCCGTCGTTTTATGTGACCAAACCATCTAAGGCGACTCTCTCTAATTTTATCTTCTACTGGAGCTACTCCAACCTTTTCACGTATATGCTCATTTCGTATCCTATCTCTAAGGGTAAAGCCACTCATCCACCTGAGCATTCTCATCTCTGCCACACTTAACTTAGTATTATGCTTCTCTTTTAATGGCCAACATTCGGAACCATAAAGCATTGCAGGCCTCACTACCATCTTATAGAATTTTCCTTTAAGTTTGAGGGGTACATTTCTATCACATAACAAGCCCGATGCATTCCGCCACTTCAACCATCCAACTTGAATTCTGCTGATAATATCCCCATCAATTTCACCATCACTCTGAACAATAGATCCAAAGATGATATCATCCACATAAATTTGAACAATGAGTATTTTCTTTCTAAATTTCTTTAAGAAGAGAGTTGTATCCACCACCTTGTGTTTGAACACATGTAATAGCTCCTGCATACATATCTTTAATGATTTGAATATAAGCATTATTGACTCCTTTCTTTTCAAGAACTCTCCATAGCACTTCTCTTGGAACTTTATCATATGCTTTTTCTAAATCAATAAATATCATATGTAGATCCTCCTTATTTTCTCTATATTTCTCCATCAAACCTCTTAATAAATGTATGGCTTCCATAGTCGACCTACCCGGCATGAATCCAAATTGATTTTGAGAAACATTAGTATCACGCCGCAACCTATGCTCCATAACTCGCTCCCATAGTTTTAAAGTATGACACATTAACTTAATACCTCTATAATTCGCACAATCTTGTGCATCACCTTTATTCTTAAAAATAGGAATTAATACACTCATTCTCCACTCATCTGGCATCTTTTTAGTCTTCAAAATAGTATTAAAAAGTTTAGTAAGCCATGAAATTCCTTCATCTCCTAAGCATTTCCACACCTCTATTGGAATATCATCAGGTCCAACAGCTTTTCCACCCTTCATTTTCTTTAAAGCCTCTCTAACTTCAGTTTTACTAATACGCCGATAAAAACATAAATCTTTATTTTCATCTAGGGTGCTAAGGTCACTATAGTCAATCTTATTTTCACAATCTTCATTAAAAAGTTTAGCAAAATATCTCATCCATCTTTGTTGAATATCATCTTCTAAGAAAAGTATTTTTTGATCTTCATCTTTAATACACTTCACTTGAACTAAATCCTTACTACTCCTATCTCTTTGTTTGGCTAACTTATACATATATCTTTCTCCCTCTTTAGTATCTAATCTATTATATAAATCACTAAAAGCTAATGCCTTTGCATCGCATATTGCTTTCTTAGCATCCTTACGAGCCACTTTATATATTTCCCAATTATCAGAATTTTTAAAATTAAACCAGTTTTTATAACAAAGCTTCTTATTTTTAATTTTTTCTTGCACATTAGGATTCCACCACCAACTATTTTTACTATTGGGAGCTTTTCCCTTTGATACTCCAAGGACATCTTTTGCAATATTCTTAATATCACTAGCCACTTTTTCCCACATAATATTAGCATCCTCATGCACAGACAAAATCTTAAGATCTAAAATCTTATTTCCAAAAATATTTTTGTTAATATTCTTTAAATGCCCCCATTTAATCCTAGAAAATTGTTTTACTTTATTTTTTATTTTATGCCCCTTTATCTTAAAGTCCAAAACTAATAATCGATGTTGGGTACATAAACTTTCACTCGGAATAACTTTACAATCTTTGCAATCTAAACGGTTTAATTTTCTAATAAGAAAATAGTCAATCTGGGTTGTATTATATCCATTTTTATAAGTGATGAGATGCTCATTTCTTTTCTTAAATAAGGTATTAGCAATTGAAAAATCATAAGCTAAACAAAAATCTAATATGGTCTTGCCACCTTCATTCGTCGTTCCGAATCCATGGCCACCATGAATGCTTTTAAAATCATCTACCTCTCTACCAACATGTCCATTTAAATCTCCTCCAATAAAAACTCTTTCTTCAAGAGGTATATTTTGTATTAATTCTTCTAAGTCATTCCAAAAATTTAATTTAGAACTCATATCCAAACCTACTTGTGGAGCATAAGCACTTATAATATTAACAATCTTATTCTCAACAACAATTTTTAAAGCTATAATTCTATCTCCAATTCTATTAATTTTTATAACATTATCCTTTAAACTCTTATCTATAATAACACCTACACCATTTCTAGTACGACTCTTACCCGAATACCAAAGTTTAAATCCTAAACTATCAATTTCCTTAGCCTTCTCTCCAACCCATTTAGTTTCCTGAATGCACAAAATATTTAACTTCCTATGAATCATAATATCTATTAATTCCATTAATTTTCCTGTAAGAGAACCTATATTCCAAGTTCCTATCCTAATTTTAGTTTCATGGACTAGCTTCTTTGCCCACATTCGTCCTTGATGTGGGAACCCTTGCCTATTTAACACTGCACCCGGGCGCCGGTGCAGCGGCCCTTGCACACTTGTCACTGTATTCAGGCCATACAGCGCGTCGCTTCCAGGGGACGCCCTAGCATTAACACAATTTCTTAAAGGATTCATGTCATTATTGTTCGACAAGTTTTACGCTGGCTGTCGACTACCTAACGCAACCCTTCACTTTTCTCATCCAGGACTTGGGACCTGGCAACGGCAGTGTTATTGAATATTTAAACACATTTGATAAAAAATTACATGGCCAATTGTTAAACTTAAGGACAAGTAGTTTCCCAAGTATTGAATATTTAAACACATTTGAATACCTATTTTTTAGGATTTATTGTAGTGACAATGATTGGCAATTTTCCAACTAAATTATCGTTGGACTTAGAACTGGCATTAGGAATGAGGTTGAATTATTCGACCCCCAAACCTTAAAAGAAGCCTTTCATTGTACTTTTTTTGGTCAAGTAACAAAAGAAATCTACATTTTCCTCAAAAAATAGAACTCAAACCCCCTCCACCTTATCTCACAAGTTTGTTATTAGACTCATAGCACATACTGGCCAAACTCAGTCAAATAAAACTTCTACTAAAGTAAGTTTTAAAAATAACCGAGAAATAATATATTTTAAGTTTCATAAGGAAGGCCACATGCAAAATCAATTTAAGTCCAAATCTTGTTCTCAAAAAAAAATCGAGGATCCCATATATGCTGTTTTAAAAGAATTTTATGACACCTAATTATTTGATGAAGAATTAGAGTATATAAGTGACCCTCATCTCAACGTAATGAGACATCTGGCCGTAACTAAGAATGATATAGGTGATTGAAGGAGGAAGAATATTTTTAGTATGGGTGCGGTATGCAATAAAAAAAGATATATATTAGTTATAGATAAATGAAGTGCAATGATTGTCATCAACCCACACCATTACTAGAGCCAATCTCAAGATCGAAAATGCCCCAAACATGTTCATGTTAGTTGGGTTAACCATACCTCTCTCCCCATAACACATTAATGCCTAGTTCCTATCAAAATGGGTAGCTATCAAGATTAAATATGGTGTGATGTCCTTCCATAGAAATTATCTTTATCTTCTTAGGAAGATCTTGATTGTTTAACATGAGTGTCACTCAATATGATAGATAAAATACTTATATTTTTAAACATAATAATAAAATTATTAAACTCCAACCTTGTAGACCTATGTTGAAGACAAACAATTTCTAATTTGTAACCCAAATCCACTCCAAAGAAAGGTGATAAGCTTCAGTTAATTACTATAGGAAACCATATTGCTAAAGATAATATTTTCAATTATATTCTCAATTAAACCATCATTATTTTGCCTACTTCTGTGACATCACAAATAGAAATTGAAGGATATGAACCTTTTCAAAAGATATATATTTATTTAATTTGAGTGTTCTTTCTTTATTACTTGTAAAAGAAGCAACCCCATACTCAAATGACACTCACATACTTGTTGTAATCTCTCCACTCCTATATGAGTTAATGATATTGCACCTGAAGAACTTCCTAATGAATTATACCCTTCTAGAACCATTTAACATGCTATTGATTTAATTCGTTGTTCACAACTTGCCAACCTTCCTCGTTATAGAATGAATCTCATTGAATATACTAAATACACTAAAATCAAGTGATAAGTCGAGGAGTTACATAGAAAGATATTTATTCAAGAAAGTCTTAGTCCTTTTAGTGTCCTAGCTTTATTGACTCCTAAGAAAGATGAAACCCGGTGATTGTGTGTCGATAGACGGGCCATAATTAAAATCATTATCAAGTATAGATTCCTTATTCTCGACTATATGACATGTTAGATTTGAACTCAACTGAAAACTTTTCTCAAAAATTAATATGAAAAGTGGTTATCAACAAATTAGGATTCATTTGGGAGATGAATGAAAAATTGCTTTCAAAAAGTCTGATGGGATTTATGAATAGTTTATCATTCCTTTTGAACTTTCAAATGCTCATAATACATTTATGAGATTGACGAATTCTGACCCTAAGCCCTTTATACTAAAGTTTTTAGTGATATTTTTAAGATTTATTATTTCTACTACTCCACTACTGGAATAAAATCTAACCTTGTTGAAGTTAAAAATAATTTTAGACTTGCCGAAACCTAAGAGTATTATTGATGTTAGGTTTTTTAGTGGCTTAACCACTACTATAGATGATTAGAAATTTTAGTGTCATTATAGCTCCAATTACTAACATACTAAAATTAGATAAATTCTATTATATTATAGTTGCATAAAAAATCTTAGATCGAATTAAGATTCGTATGACCTATGCTCTAGTTCTTAGGCTTTTTTTATTCCTATAAAGCCTTTGAGGTGACTTGTGATGCATCTATATTTAGATTTGGAGGAATATTAAGTCAAGAAAATCATCCTGTAGTTTTTTTAGTAAAAAAATGAAATAAAGTAGAGATATTCAACATATGTTAGAGAATTTTATATTGTTATTCAATCTTTGAGACACTCATGACACTATCTAATACGTAAATAATTCATTCTCAATTAAGATCATCATGCCCTTATGTTTATCAATACCCAATAAAAATTAAGACATGCCATAATGGGCCTAGTTTCTCCAGGATTACTCTTTCGTTCTAAAATATAAACTTGGAGTTGATAATAAACTTACTGATACTTTGTCACGAGTAACACTAATAATCTCTTCTTTTGAACCTAAATTTTTTTATTTTAAAAGAATTAGAGATGAGTACCCAATCTGTCCTGACTTTCATCTGATTTATGTTAAGCACTTAGGAAAATTTTTAACCTTACAAAGAACATTCTCAGTAATTAAAGGATATCTATATTAGGGAAAATAACTTTGCATCTCTAGATCCTCTCTTATAAATTTTTTAATTTTTTTAACTAAATTCGAGAGAAATTGCTGATCATTTTGAGAAACATAAAATAATATGTTTAATGAAAAATAAAAATTTTTTGCCTTCACTTAAATAAAATGTTAAAAAAATAGTGATCTAATGTTTGGCCTATATGTATGCCCAATTCATAAAATAAAAGTTTGGTTAATATATTGCTTTACCCATCCCTGATAGCCTTGAAAGGGCTTCTTGATGGATTTTGTCATAGGATTGTCCCTTACAGCTTAAAGACATGATGACTTTTTTATTAGTAGTTGATAGATTCTCTATGATTTCTCATTACCTTACTGTGCTCCAAAATCAATAATGTTTTCCTTACTGCTAGAATGGTCTTTAAAGAAATTATACGTTTATATAGCCTTCCTTCAATCATTGTCTCTGTTCGTGATGTTAGGTTTGTTTCATAATTCTAAAGACTTTATGGAAATTATACGTTTATCATCTATTTTTCATCCTCAAGTTGATGGATAAACTGAAGTTATAAATTGAACACTGGGATGCCTATTATGATGTCTTGTAAGAAAAAAATTGAGAAATTGGAACTTACATTTACCTAATCTGAAGTTGTAAATTGAAAACTAGGATACCTATTATGATATCATAAGATAATAAATAACTTCAAATAATGATAAATATGCTTTTCGGACCAATCATAATCAATCAATAAAAGAATTAAAAAAGTGATTATATTTTGATTTGTATTTGTCCCAAGTGTTACAAAATATTTAAGTTTAAAAAATTACATATAAGGACTTGTAACTCATTTAAAATTCTTAAAAAAAATTAGATCTGATGTTTATTACATAAATTTGTCTGTTGATAAACTAATACATCTTATTATTAATATTGAGGATATTTTATCATATGAGGGAATTAATAATCCTCCAGTTATTCAGTCTAACCCTTCAGCAGGAGATTTAGGCTTCGTTTGAGACAGTTTTTTTATTGCTTTTCAAAACGGAGTTTTAGTACAAATTTTGTACTAAAACTCCGTTTTAGAAAGCAATAAAAAAACCGTCCCAAACGAAGCCTTAGTTTCTCGCTTACAAAACCTTTCATTTTTTTAGATGGCTTAGATCATCAATGAGGAAGTACCAACTAACTTAGAGATACCATGCATCATTTTTTAGTTCCTTAGAAGAATAAATAACCTATTGTTGATATATGGCTGACTTGAACTAACATAGAGATATTCGCCTCACAATTAGTAGAAAACTTCTTAGATTTTAATTCTTCAGATCAGAATTTAATTGAGGCCAGAGGAGTTGATCACGCGGATAAAGAAAATCAAGCTAAAAACCCAATCATAAGAGCTAAGACTAAAGCCCATAAATAAGTTCAAAGAAAAGGCCCAACTACAAGAGCCCATAATTTTAATATTTTTTATATAATTTATATTTTTTTTCAACTAAAAACTTGTATGTTCATTCATGATATGGTTAACTAGAGATGATATATTAAAAATAGATGGTTAGAACTCTCTCATTAATGACAACTTTTTTTCCTTCAAAAATGGTTGTTTAATGTAGTGCCCCAGAATATATGTTGGGAGAATTGTACTAATATTTTTTTTCTTTCTAAGCATCTACTGGAGCTCACATAATTCAATATAAACAAAAATATAATTATATTATTGTTAATTAAATTTTTATATATCTGTCAAAACCAAAGAGCGAGAAATTAAACCTAAACTATCACTCACTAATTAGCCTCACTCTATAGGCTCTTTTCTCTTACTTGAAATTTTTTAAAATTCACATAATGAGCACATAACTAATCAAGTAATCAAAATCTTACAACTGAAATTAATACATGAAAAGAAAATTAGTGTAACAATTCATATTTTTTAAAAATATTTGAAAATAGAAAAAAAATTTTGAATTTATGTTTGAACTAGAGCACTGTGGCGTTAGGCCTAAAGCGCATTATTTTTTTTAGTACTTGTAAATAATTACAAATATTTTTTTAGTGGAGGAGAGAGAAAAGGGAAATCTAGATTTTTGGTCTCCGAATCGCTTTGTCGCTTTTAGAAAAGTTATCAGATCGAAGTAGGTGATTCTACTCATATCTCTATTTTGAAAAGATTTTAATTTTGACGACTAACTCCCCTCAAAACTAATTTTGTTGTATTTTTTTGGTTTTATTGAGCTTCTATCGCACAACTTCTTATATGTTATCGTACTAATTATCCTGAATTGTAATATTTATGAATTTCACCAAATAAAATATAAGTTATTGAATTTTGTATGATTTACAATTTATAAATAGGATATTTTATTTAAGCATATTATGAATACAATCATTGAGAATTAAAATCTATATATTATTGGATAATGGTTGTTCACTATTGCTTTTATTTTAATGTGTATAAAAAATAAGTAAAGATTGGATAACACATTGTTTGAAGATTGATTGACATGTATAGGATGATAAATTGACTGGCTTTTCTTTAAATAATATGATTGTGTTATCATCTACTAATTCACGTAATATACTGATACGACAATTGGGAGTTATAAGGAGTTATTATTGTACTGATAGACAAAAGGTGATGACTTAATTTATTGAATCAACTGTTAGTGATTATTGATTGTCGATTACTAAAAAAACATGGTAGCCAATACTTCTTACTCATTTAAGTGTGACCATCGAAATATATGTTACATATTTTTTATTAATGTACGACTTTATTGGTATTGTATTGATTTATTATCACTGTACATATTTACTATTACAGCATTACTCTATTATTACTACCACTAATTTTATTGACGATACTATATTGATATTGTTGATGATACTTATATTGATGTTACTACTAGGGGTGTAAGTGAGCCGAGCCGACTCGTGAGACGGCTTGAACTCGACTAGTTAACGAGCCTACGAGCTGATCTTATCGAGCTTTAAGCTCAAGCTCGAGCCTACAATCGAGCTCGTATGATAAATGAGCTTGAGTTCGAGCTCAACCCAGCTCGACTCGAAAGCTTATCAAGCAATTTGATACAATTATGTATATATTATATTTATAATATTATTTTTTATAATATTTGACAAGTTATTTTATAAAAAAAAAACCTATTCGCTAGCCCGCTGCAAGCCCTAAACCTAAATCTTTTCCTATTCTTCTTTGCCTCCGCCTCCAGAGCCGCATCGCGCATTCGTCGTCTTCCAGATTCATGAGTCGTGACTTCGTCTTCCGGCCGAGGATTCGACGAGGTTTCCGAGGAGGAAATGGCGGTATCAGCAGAAGCATCCTTTATTTTTTCTTACACGAAGGTGGACGACTTATAAGATTTCAGAGGGATCAAGATGCTCATGAAGGTATGGAAGTTGACAGTGCTTATGACCATGACTTTCTAGGTGGCACCAATATTTCAGCTGTCGCTGCCATTTATTCCTCAGGAGGATATGATAGCAGTGCAACTATAGTTTTTAACCGAGGACGAGATATGGGCATGTTATCATTTTTTCCCTTCTTTTTTATGCTATCGTGTTTTACTTTTTTTTAATGCTGATGTGAATCTGAACAAGTAAAAATGAAATAATGAAAGGATGTATGAGTTTAGTTGACGCTAATTGGCTTTGGAAGTTTGAGATTCATGGTGTGCTTTGCTGATTTTCCCTTACTACGCATCACATGCGTTGGTGCTTCTCAAACGAACTCGAGCTTTCGAGTCGAACTCGAGCTTGATATTTTCTAAACGAGTCAATCTCAAGCCCACTAATCGAGCTCCAACTCGAGCTTGAGCTCATTAAGGATTAAACGAGCCAGGCTTGATAAGGTAAATACTCGACTCGACTCGACTCGTTTACACCCCTAGCTACTACTAGTATAGTGTTACTATTGTTGCTATATTTATTGATTCATGACATTGTTTATTGATTGATTAATACTGATTATGTGATGTACTGAGTATGCAATTACGATATTCCATTGATACTGATATAAAATGTGATTATTGTTATTAATTTATTACATTGATATCTCTAATCTTGGTTTACTATATTGATATGAATTACTATAATCTTTATCAATTCTTTGGTTTTATTATTATATATAATTCTTTTATTGATTATTGCTAATTGATAGTATTGATAGAATGAATGCTTTATTGATTCAACAACTGTATTAGTTAACTAGTTTTCACACTATGCTATTTACTTGTTCTTGTATCGTACTGCTTTACTATTTTAGTATTTATAAACTTTACTATACTATATTTGCATTTTACTATTTTTATACTAATTCATGGTTATGTGATTTATACTGTTGTGATTTGATTGCTAACATGCATATTAGTTATTTGTCGTGTATTAAGTCCAATTATAGGATTGGATGACCTGCTGAGTTTTTTAGCTCATTATATGTGGTTTAAATGATTTTAGGTTATGACATATGATTAGGTGTGTGAGATTGATCAAATCAGGATTCTCCAGGTTTATTGTTAGTTTATTTCTTTTTATCTTTTAGCTATTTTTTTATGTTCAGGATTGTTAATGATATATTAAATTGTATAAATCTTGAGTAATGTACATAATTTTTGGGGAATGAATATAAACATTTATATTGATATTTTGATGGATACTTTTATTTTTCCTTGTATTTATATTGATTAAAAAATTAGGTAGTTCTGATTGTTGTATATTAAAATATAAAATAAATTTTTTTTTCATATTAGATTCAAGGGCATCACAAATAGTGTACTTAAAATCATATAAAAAAAATCTATGAATCATTATATATTATATGTACCGATCACTTATATTAATTTATTAGTTAGATACATACCACATCTCAGTCTGTCAATTATATCAATTATTTTCATTATCATTCATGATCATAAATTAATCTTTATTAGTTAATCAATCAGTTAACCTATTTATATCATATAAACAATCAATCTTATAATTCATCCTTTATTATCAATCGATCACTTATACCAATAAATCAATTGTATTAGTATTCTTATAATATAAAAGTATTATCTATCATATGTCAATATAGTATGCACTCTTATCGAATATCAGATATTCAGATGATATCTTGATCTTGAGTGTACTTGATCTTGAAGGTATTTTGATCTTGCTCCTAAACTTTTGACTCTCGTATTGATCTCCAGCTCATTATAACACTCATTTTTTAAGGGTATCATGTGAGGTTATTATAACATATATTTGATATCAGTCAATATATCATTTCAATACACCTTATGGTGTTTTATATTAGCATTTTGACTTCTCAATTATATAGATATATGCCAAATATTTCATCTTATCATATTCATCTTGTTGGTATTCTTATCCGATCAATATTAGCATTACAATTCAGTGCATATCAATCATATCACATTTAAGTATCATTATATCAATATCACACTACAATACTTTTAAAACTATTTTTAGTATATAATTTTCAACTCATTTCACATAGAAATTTCTACACACATTTTTAACTAATAAAAATAAAATAAAATCATATTAAATTATTCAGAATAATTAAATCGATAGCATATCAAAAGTTACACGGTAAAAGTTTATAAAATCAGGAGATAATACAATTTTGTCAATTTTAGGAGAGATAAAATCATAGAAATCAAAGGTATAAAAAATATGAGTACGAGTTTAGTCACTTACATCAATTAAAATAAAATTTATAACATAAGCAACAAATGAAAAAGATTTTGATGGCTTTCTCTCTCCTTATCATCTCCTTCTCACCAGCTCCTTTTTAGGCAAGAAATGAAATGAGGAGAGGGATGTTGGGGTGGCAGTGATATTTACATAAAAAATATTAAAAATATATTTTTAGTTACTAAAATTGAGGCTCTCAAGACCCACTACCATTGCGTTGCATGCCACCCCTAAAGTTATTGTAGAATAGAGCTTTCAATGCCACAACTGTTACAAATCTAGGATCTCTAGTCTGTTATTTTGATTATGACAAGTCTTATTGATTGAATTATACATTATCAAAAAATGTATTGGATATTATTTGTATTTTATACACTAACAAATTGCAGGTACAATACTCAAGAAGACTAAAAGACTCAAGAGCGGGTAAGTTAGGATGTCAAGTCAAAAGAGTCTGTATTTTTATTTTCTTGAGTTAGGTCATATCATAGTGTATGCAAGTGGGTGGCGGTGCACACATAAATAAGGGGAGAGAATTTTTTTTCTAAGATTAAAAATTTTAGAACTAATCGTACAATACGAATTTACTTTGTATTGTACAATAAGTTGTTTCAGAGAATGGTTTAACGACTACTTAATATCTCATGTTCTGTAATTTAATCGTATTGTATGATATATATCAGAATGTATGATTCGTTTCATTTTTAAGATCCTAGTCACCAGATTAGTTTAAGTAAGATTTTAAATTTAAAAATTTGAACACATCGTATTATGCAAATCGTACTACACAAAAATTTAAAATCTTGCTAAAATTAACCCCGTGATTAGTTAATCAAATCTTGGTTTAATTAATGATACTAGATTGTACTATATGATGTCCATTGTACCAGATGATTGATAGAGATGAATTCTGGTCATCCTAGAGTTCGTACCAAGCAAATCATGATTTTTGACCTAATCATACTATATGATAGTATTATGGTACTTGACAATTAACCTAAAAATCAGAGTCAAATTTTCATCGTCCCAAGAATCATCTTGTATGAGCAGAGAAAATTAAACAGATCGTACTAGACGATCTATGGATCATATTATACGATATGTTTATAAAAATTAAAAAGGTCGTTTAAATGACTATTCACATCGTACTAAATAAGACTAGATCGTTTTGTACGAACTTGGATCGTACTGTATGAACAAAAGACAACCAAATTAAAATTTTAGATTTTCTTGAAGTCTATTATAAAATCAATTCTTTAACACTTTTTTTAAGAGAAGTGAAGAGAGGAACGTGGCTGAAGAAGAAATTATGAGAGGGAGCTTTTGGAGAAAATTAGGGTTTATGAGAGGAAGGAAAAGGTGATATTGAGCATGAGGGATAAGTAGTGTGAGGGGTATCACACAGTTGCTTTGGGCTAACTTCATGCTTGCTCCTTATGTGGCCTTGGTAAGTCTTGTTGGAGCTCTTTAGGGAGAGAGGTTTCTTAGTCAATCCTTGAGGTTCTCTGCCTTTTACAAGACGGAGAAAAAGGAGCCAAAGTTCTATGCCTTCTCCAAGATAGAAAAATGATTTAAGGTTCTCTGCATATGAAAGGAGTTTGATTCCTCTGCTACACCGGGTTGATGGAATAAAGTTTGTAAGGGCTTCTCTACCTTATTGAGGTAAAAAAGGAGAGTTACGTTATGTTAGTATAATACTCTTAGTGGAGGACTCCGAAGAGTGGATGTAGGCCAAGATTTGATTGAACCATTATAAATCTAGTGTGTTCTTTCTAATTTTATTTTCTACATTTTACTTTTCGCACTTCATCTTCATTAGAACTGCTTGATAAATTTTTTAAAATTATGTTCTATTATGCAATTTAGAATTTCATCATTATTACTGAAATTGTTGTGTTGTAGTTTATGAATTGTGAAATTAATTAACTATTTCTAAAGTTTGAAAAAAATACTCCTATTTAGGATTATTTTTAAAAGTATCAATTCACCTCCCATTTTGATGCATCTTATACTTTCAAGTGGTATTATAGATGGATCTCAAAGATAGTATTTTAGAAAACCTAATCAATGATATATTTTGGTAATCGTAACACTGCGGAGGGTTATTCAATAACCCATCCACCTTTATTTGAAAATATCTCATTTGATTTTTGAAAAATTTGTATGTCTACATTTCTGCAATCCATTGGCTATAGAATTTCATATATGATTCAAATAGTTAGTCACCTCCAGCACATATTGTTAATGGCGTTAAAATTGATATTCCCTTTAATGAATGGAGAAATGAGGATAGAGAACTTACATAGTTAAATGCTAAGTTTTTGAATGGTTTCTTTTTTGCTTTAAAATCTGAAGACTATATACGAGTTTCTACATGCACTACCGGGAAAGAGATTTGGGATAGGTTGTGTATCACCTACGAGGGAACTAGTGAAGTAAAATAGTTTAGGCTAAATATTCTTTTGTTTGACTATAATTTTTTTCGCATGAAACAAAGTGAGACTGTATATGAAATGTACACTAAGTTCAGACATATAATAATATCCTTGCATGCACTAGGTAGAGAACTATCAAATTCTGAAAAAGTTAATAAAATTCTATGTTGTTTACCTAGCTTTTATGATAAAAAAAACTATAATTACTGAATTAAAAGATTTAAACATTTACTCTATTGATAATTTGCTTGGATCGCTCATTGCCTACGAGTAAGAAGTGAGTCAAAGGTAGGATATAGAAAAAAAGATAAGGAGAGAACTATAGCACTAAAAGTAAATGATTCTTATAGTGAAAACTCTCTAGTAGATGAGGATGATGAAATAACCTTGATAGCACGCCAATTCAAAAGCTTTCTAAAATGAAAACAAAAAAATGTCATCAAATCAACTGTAGCAAACATAAATGTCACAAATCTATTAAAGTTTCATCTGATATAATTCACTTTGAGTGCAAGAAATTAGGTCACCTTCGAGCTAACTGCCCCAACTTGAAGACTCACCCGAATAAGAAGAAGGGTGAAGATAAGCCAAAGTATAAAAAGGGCAAGCAAAAGACAAAAAAATTTTTGGGCTGACTCTGCCCCAAAATCATTAGAAGAAGCAGAGGAGGTAAAAAATTTGTGTCTAATAACTAACAATAATCTTGATGAATCTGATCAAGATGAGGTATGTCAACTCTCTTATGTTGAATTGCTTTTTATTTTTAAAAATATTCATGATTTGTATAAGAAGCTTAAGAAAATGCATGCTAGTCTTAATACTAAATTTTCTACTTTGCTTTAATTATCGAGCACTCTACTTTATATAGCGATCATATAACTTTATTAGATGACTTTGATTCATTAAATAAGAAGCATATTAATATATCTGATGCACATAATTCCTTAAAAATATCACATATTGAGCTAGAAAAAGTATTTAAGGATTTAGAAGAACTTGCATGCCAATTAGATAGCAATGAGCATGTATTAAAATTGGAAGTGGAAAGCTATGAAAGTGCAAATGAATATTTACAAGAAAAAATTACTGCACTGGAGTACAATAAATCACCACTTTCAATAACTCAGTGGTATAACCCCTCAACATAACATGCATCACATAAACCTAGGAAGAGGCACTATTACCTACATTGGCTAGTGAACCCATTCCCTAGTGTTAGGTGTTACTCTTGTGGCATGTTATGATACAGTCCACACTTGCACTATCCACCATAGGCCATAGGCCATATTTAGTGTGGTAGTCTAATTGCATTCATCACAACATAACATACATACATCTCATTCATTCAAGCATAAGGTGAAATTCAAACTCACTTGGGTTCTCAAATCTATCCTTTGAATGATATTATAGGGGTGCTCTTATAAAAGACCTAGTGAGAGCATGTGATACTTGGATAGTGGCTTCTTGAGGCATATGATTGGTTATATGAAGCAGTTCATCACATTAGAGGTCAGGTTAGGAGGCAAAGTGATATTAGGAGACAACACCACTAGGAAAGTAGTGGGATCAGGTATAATTGGAAACTCTAAACACTTTATGATTGAAAATGTTTTGTTAGTTGATGATTTAAAGCATAACTTGTTAAGTATTGGTCAAGTATGTGATAAAGGATTTGAAGTGAAATTTCTTTCTAACAGATGCATGATTAGCTTAGTTGATAAACTTATATTAGAAGGAAAACAGATGAACAATGCTTACATGTTAGACTTCAATTGTATTAAATATTCAAATTCCTTATGTTTAAAAATAATAATTGATGAATCTTGACAATGACATTAGACACTATATCATACCAGTATGAAAACACTTAGGAATATCATTTAGAAAATCTTGTTAGAGGCATACCTAAGTTAGACTTCACTAAGGACCACCTATGTGATGTCTGCCAAATAAGAAAATAAGTAAAATCATCATTTATTCAATTAAGGATATCAACACCTCTATGACACTAAAAATCCTTCACATTGACCTATTTGGATTGGTTAGTATAACCAGCCTAGGAGGAAAGACTTATGGATTTATGATAGTAGATAACTACTCAAGATTCACTTGGATAAGATTTCTGGCACATAGGAGTGAATCATTTGACAAATTTAGAGTTTTCGCCACTTAGATTCAAAGGAAATTAGGATATGAAATTTCAACAATTCATAATGATCATGGTGAAAAGTTTCAAAAATAATACGTTTGAATCTTTTTGTCAAGAGATATGAATAGAATATAATTTCTATGTCCCAAGATCTCCCCAACAAAATGGAATAGCTAAAAGGAAAAATAAAACTTTGGTAAAAGCTGCTAGGGCAATGCTAGTTGAATATTCACTCCATACGTATTTTTGGGCAGAAGCAATGAACACTTCTTGCTATGTTTTAAATTGGGTGAATATTAGATCCAAATTGAATAAAATACCATATGAACTCCTTAAGGGTACAACACCCAATCTTTTTCACTAGCATATTTTTGAATGTAAATGCTTTATCTTAATTAATGGAAAGTCACCCTTAAAAAAATTTGATCTTAAGTCTAATTAAGGAGTCTTCTTAGGTTATTCATCTATAGGTAAAGCTTATAAAATCTTTAATAAGAGGACCCTAGTAGTAGAAGAGTCTACCTATGTGGTATTTGATGAATCAAATAAGACCTCTAAGCCTATACATGAAGAAGAAGAAGAAGTGGAGGTCATTCAGGGGGTAGAAATCATTATCATAAGAGATAGAGTAGAACCTAATGAGAAATTGCTTAAAGATTGGAGATATTCTTCTAGTCATCCTAAAGAGTTGATCTTATGAGACCCGTCTAAAGGTGTAAGGACTAGGCATAGACTTAGGAATGAGGTTAATCATTCTACATTTATTTCCATAATAGAATCCACCTATATTGCTCAAGCCGTAAGAGATGAATGTTAGATCCTAAAAGTGCAAGAAGAGATAAAGCAATTTGTTAGGAATGATGTATGATAATTAGTCAAGAGACATAAGGAGCAAAGTGTGATTGGAAAAAAAAATTAATTTTCAAAAATAAAATGAATGACTCTAGGATAATAGTGAGGAATAAGGTCAGATTAGTAGCTAAGGGTTATAACCAATATGAGGGAATAGATTGAGAAAAAAATTTCCCCAATAGTTAAACTATAAGCCATAAGGATACTCTTAGCTTTTACTTACTTTAAGAGTTTTAAATTGTATCAAATGGACGTTAAAAGTGTCTTCCTAAATAGAGTAATAAAAATGATGTTTATGTAGAGCAACCCCCTGAATTTGAGAATTCTTAATTTTCAAACCATGTATTTAAATTGAAAAAGACATTATATGGGTTAAAGCAAACACCTAGAATTTGGTATGAAAAGTTGAGTTCATTCATTATAGATAGAGATTTTATTAAGGGTATTGTAAACACCACCCTCTTTCTAAAGAAAGAAGGGGAAGAGTTGCTCATTTGTCAAATTTATGTTGATGACATTTTGTTGTTTGGATCGTCAAATAAAAATCTTTTTGATGAATTTTCAAAAAACATGAGCAAAGAGTTTGAAATGAGAATGATGAGAGAACTTAATTACTACCTTGGATTTAGTGTAAAATAGTTAGATGATGGAACCTTCCTTAGCCAAAATAAATACATCAAGAAAATTCTTTAAAAATATGAAATAGATAATGCTAAGGCTATGAACATTCCTATGAGCTCCACTGTTTAATTAGACAAGGACTCAAATAAAAAATACGTGGATAAAAAAATATAGGAAAATTATTGGATAACTTCTATATTTAACTGCTAGCAGGACAAATATAAAGTTTAGTATTTGCCTTTGTACTAGATTTCAAGTAGATCCAAAAGAATCACACATGACTAATGTTAAATGAATCCTTAAATATATGTTAGGTACTCCAAACCTAAGAATTTGGTATCATAGACTTAACACCTCTTTTGAAATTGTAGGATATCCATACTCTAATTTTGTAGGATGTAGGGTGATAGAAAAAACACTTCTGAAACTTATCAATTCATAGGACAATCCTTAGTCTTTTGGTCTTGTAAAAAATAAAATTTAGTAACTCTCTCTAGCCGATGCAAAATATATAGTAGTAGGGAGTTGTGTTGCTCATGTCTTGTGGCTAAAGCAACAACTAGTAAACTTTGGACTATTTATAGGGACCATTCCAATTATGTGTGATAATATTAGTACAATTTGCCTATCAAAAAATTCAAATCATCATTACCACACAAAACATATAGACATTAGGTATCACTTCATAAAAAGATCATGTAGCCTAGCAAGATATAGAATTACACCACATAGCTTTAGAAGATCAACTGGTAGAAATATTCACAAAACCCCTAGTTTTTGACACCTTTAGTACCTTGAGAATAAAATTATGTGTTATATACATTCATGCTTAATCCAAGATAAATAAAAAACCTTTTTCATTATAAAGTATTTATGATGTGTTTAAATTGTATGAATATTTTTTTAGTTCTGTTTGTTGTTATTTATTTTAAAAAATTTATTGTTGGTCTAAGATATTTCTCGATCATCCACACGCACTTCACTGCACCAGAGCAATTCATAAAAATTGGATCTTCTTCAAAGATCTTCTCACAAGAAACTATGAATTAGGGAAGACGATTGACAATACTTACAAAGATATTCTCACCTTTGGACAACTTTATGAACCTTTTAGAATTTCCACTTGAAAAATCTCTCTCCACAATCTTAAAACATTCTCCAAATCACTCTCAAACTTTTGCTCTCAAGAAAAAATGAAGAAGGATTCATCTTTAGATAGTTTTAAGGACCTTATATATAAAAGACACAAAAAACCGTCCAGAAAATTGAAATTTTCATTTTTGACCGTCCTAGATTATATAGTACGATCAACGATCATATATGCGAATAGTTCAAAGCTTGCTCGTACACTCCTGTATGAAACATTTTTGTACAGTATGAATCTATATCATCAAGAAGAAAAATTAAAAAAAAAAAAAATCCTGTTCGTATGGACGGAAATGTTCGCATCAATTTCGTACTCTAGATGTCGTATGTAGGAAGGCAAGATCATCCCGGACAAACATTTTAAAAAAATTTACTGTTCGTTTGGACAAAAATGTTCGCAACATTTTTGTACTCTAGATGTCGTCTGTACGAAGGCAATATCATCTCGGATGAATAGTTCAATAAATTTTCCTGTTCGTATGGATGAAAATGTTTGCAACATTTTTATACTTTGGAAGTCGTCTGTACGAAGCCAACTTTATACAGTATGAATAGTACTTAAATAATTTTTTCATCCATGATTTGATTAATTGCTTGTTAGAGGAACTAACTAGATAAATCATCCCATACAATTAGAAACCTTATAGTACAATTAGCTTAAAAATTTATAAGTTTTAACTCTCCCCCAATATGTGTGTGTATGGTTACCCAATTATGATTACACTCTCTCATACTCAATAAAAGTGTAAAATACAGACTTCATTTATAATAAACTCTAATCTAATCTGACTTGAAGTCTTCAACAATCTAGAGTTTGATTTTTCTGAAATATTAGTACACATAAACAACAAAAACACTATATCCAATATATGTTAGAAGAAATAGTAATCAAAATAATAATATTTAGAATCATCGAAAATACATGATATGAAAACTAAGTTGCAAAAATCTTCCCTTTTTTGATGATGACAAAATAAATTATTATTTAAATTAACATTTAAAGCAAAAAATTTTTCTTAGCTCCCCTAAATGAATGTAAATCCAGGGATTTCCATGAAGATCAAAATACCTAAAAAAAATGAAAAAATCTAACAAAATACGAACACAAAAACATGACAAACATTCAAACATTTAACACAAAAATTTAACACATGCATTCAAAACATACACATAACATATACACACATAAAAATATACACATCAAATACATCAAATAATACACATCAAACAATACACATCAACCAAACATTAATCAAAATTAATCAATCAAACAATATTATTACTCCCCATTTTGACAATAACAAAAAGGGAAGTAGAACTTGAAATGAAAGGTTTCAATATATAAACCAAAAGAATTGATCTAGAAAATGGTTTTAAATCAATTGTAAGTACAATATTAATTCCATAATAATAAAAAGAAAAAATTCAAAATTTTAAATCAAAGAATAACTAAGATAAGAAAATCAATCAAAGTCATGAATCATGTTAGACATTTTAAGTAGAGATGATTATTGTAAAAATGATGAAATGAAGATTAGTTAACTTCAAATTCATTATAGAATATCCGGCGGATTACGTCCGCCGGTAATAACAGGTTTTCCTGTAGTGAAATTAGTTTGTAAAATAAAATAATTTATAACTCATTTCAATAATCAATTTTAAAATGATTTTTCTTATAAGGCAAACTAACATTTCAAGAAGTAAGAAACAAACAAGTCTAAAAAATATGACATTTTTCATTGATATAATAAGGGCTCACATATATTCAATAATCATCACATAGAAACCTTACAATATATAACAAATACTACAAACATGAAAGAACAACATAACATTACTCTTAAAAGCTCAGTAGAAAGAATAACAATGAAGTACACCTAGAACTCGGAGGGGCCCTGATCTGGAGGAGGTTGGTTGAACACTGAAAAAATAGCTATTCATCATAGCTACATTTTTATTGACCATGTAAAACTGATAACGGATCCAACCCATATCCTCTTGAAACCTTATATCCTATCGATTTAGGTGAGTCTCAATTTGATCAAAGCGTTGATCAAAATGTGTTTCCAAATAATCAAACTGCTGAACCATTTACTGAAAGTAATTTTAGTCGGGTCTAGCTGCAGGTGCTCCCTCTTCTCCCTTAGTATCATCACCAGAACTCTGATCTCTCCCAAATAGTGATTGAAAAAAATCATTGATAAAGTAAATTGGTAGCTCGGTGAGAGGATCAGGATGAAAGAGATTGTACTTATTATGTAGGATATATGCAACAAGATGTCCTAAAGCCACATTCTTTTTCCTCTTATGGTGTGGAAGACCAATTTAAAAAATGTTATATAGGTAATCCATAATGAGTTGGGCTTCATTAAATAGTTTTTCAATCATAATAAAATATGTGATAGTGGGTAGAAGTGGAGTCATATTCACATGATCACCAGTTTTAGGAATAATCGACGTTATTAAGACATGCTGGATGATCCGGGTATTTTGGTTCAAGGTGTAAACTTGAGCTAAATGATTAACTTGGGAGACATCTATAAGAACTTTATTAATTTCAGACTTGTCATAATCAACTCTAGAGGTTAAGGCGGGGCTCGAATCCCCTGGGTTCTTAGTCGAAGAAAGTTGCCTAAATCTTTTTTGGTTATCTCTACATGTTGTTTTTGGACATAGGAACTTATCTTAGGGTGGTACTTAGTAACTCTCATGTTGGCCAAAAAATAATAAAAAATTTCTTTATGATAGACATAGATGAGTGTGAGAATTAATGATAGTTGAGTAGAGGTAAACAGAGGCATTATAGAGAAGTGAAAATCATCATGGATTAGAAATCTAGAAGGACTGATCTTGGAAAAATGAACCTAAAATATGCATCCTCATACTTCTTAGATAAGAAGTTAGAATTCACAGCACTTCCAGAAGATGAACCCTTAGAACCATGTGGACGTTTGCTGGAACTAGCCATTTCCTAGACAATGGCTCTATAGAGTTTTGAAAGGAATAGAAAGTGAATGAAAAGTGATTTCAAATCCCTTTCATATAAAGAAAAATGAACAATCATACTTTTTGAAATTTTCTTCGTTTGTATAATTTTTGAATCGTATGGGACAAAATTATTTTCATACGTACGAATAGAAACAACCAAAGATGAAATGACTTTTTGTAAAATGCCATTTTTTAGGCATCCTTTCGTACAAGCTTTTTGACTACTCAATTGTACAGACAAACGACGAACAGGTGTTCGTCCGGGATGATCAGAATATTAAAGATCCTTTTAAAGGCAGTTAGATTTATCTCCCATAGAAACTGACATCTGGATCATACAGACGAAAATAATTTCATCTGGGGTGATAAGCAATAAATAACTGAACCTAACTGATAAAACTGTCTCCACACATACATACAAATCAGTGTCAATGGTACCGTATGATGACACTATTATACAGTATGAAACTTATGAAAATCTATATTTTGTATGCTCAACTTTGTAAACTATTATGTATACGCTACAGAATTTATACAGGATGAAAAAATTTTCGTACAGTACAAATCAAACTTTTAAAGAATAATACATGAAATGCAGAAAAACTTCTAAAAAATAATTATTTCAATCAAAGGACATGCTTCCTGTTTTAACACACATAAAAATGAAAAAAAAAAACACACATAAACAAATAAAACAAAAAAGAAAAAATAAACTAAACAAATACAAAATATAGAACATATCAAGTTTGCAGAACATTTAATTTAAGCATTAAGATCAATCACATCTAACCTTATTCTTAAGGTGCTAAAAGTGTCAAAGGTTAGTGGTTTTATAAAAATATCTGCAAGTTGATTTTCTTTAAAAATGCGAGTCAATTCAATTTCTTCCTTGGCTACATAATCTCTAATGAAGTTATGTCTTATATCTATATGCTTGGTTTTAAGATGTTGAATATAATTCTTTGAAATGCAAATAGAATTAGTATTATCACAAAAGATTGGAATTATACCACTTGAAAATATTAAATCATTCAATTGTTATTTCAACAAAAGTACTTGTGCTACACAACTACCTAAGGAAATATATTCTGTTTCAACAGTAGATAAGACTATTGAATTCTATTTCCTACTAGACTAACAAATTAAAGAGTTTCCTATAAATTGATAAGTTCTAGATGTACTTTTCTGATCAACCTTATAACCTGCAAAATCTGAATCAAAATATTTAATTATTTTAAAATAAGAGATATACTTATGATACTAAATCCTTAAGCTTTGAGTTCCCAAAAGATATCTCAAAATTCTTATTATTGCTATCAAATATGATTCTTTTTTATTACATTGAAATTTAGCACATAAACAAATACTGAATATTATATCTATTATACTAGCAGTCAAGTAAAGCAATGATTTAATAATCCCTCTAAATTTCTTTTGATCAACAAATTTTCTCTTAGAGTCCTTATTCAACTGCATTGAGGAACTCATTGATATATTTATTGGTTTAGCATTATCTATTTCATATTTCTTAAGAATGTCCTTAATATACTTTGACTAACTAAGAAAAGTTCCCTCCTTATTTTGCTTAATGCTAAAACCAAGAAAATAACTCATATTACCTATTAAACTCATCTCAAATTCTCTACTCTCTAATAGGAAAATGTTTAACCTTTCATATCAAGCGCCAAGTGCATGTTTCAGTCCATATAATGTCTTTTTCAATTTAAATACGTGACTAGAGAATTTAGAATTTTTAAAATTTGGAGGTTACTCAATGTAAATATCCTCTTGTATCACCTCATTCAAAAATGCACTTTTGACATCTATTTGAAATAATTTATAACCTTTAAAATAGACAAAGGCTAGCAAATTTCTAATTTCTTCAAGTCTTGCTATAAATGCAAAAATCTCTTCAAAATTAATGTCTTTTATTTGATTATACCCCTTAGCTACCAATCTAGCCTTGTTATTTATCACAACTCTTAAATCATTTATTTATTTTTTAATACTCACTTATTTTTAACAACACTTTGATCTTTTAGCCTTTCAATTAATTCTCAAACATTATTTCTAACAAATTAATTCAATTATTCTTACATGGCCAAAATCCAAAATTCATTCGAAAGTGCTCGATTTATATTTGTGGGTTCAACCATTAAAATAAAAGCATAATAATTCACTTCTTTATTAAGTCCATGCCTAGTCCTAACACCCTCATTAGGTTCACCTAAAATCAATTTCTTAGGATGATTCTTAGAAAAATTTAATTCTCTAGGCAAAGGATTTTCTATTTCCACATTATCTTCCAAATTAATTTTTTTATTCCTTGAGAGTTATTTTCAATATGATCCTCTTCCAACTTTGGCTCTTCCAAAATGCCAGACTCACCAAACATAACATATATGGTCTCTTCAACTACTAAAGTTTTCTTGTTAAAAACTCTATATGATTTTTCAACACTAGAGTATCCAAGAAAATTCCTTCATCAGATATTTGATCAAATTTTCTTAAAGGAGATTTTCCATTGTTATGAATAAACACCTTATATAAATATATATGCAAATGTGATAAATTTGATGTTCTACTCTTAAAAAGCTCATAGGGTGTCTTATTCAAATTGGATCTAATGTTCACCCTATTCAAAACATAATAAGCTGTACTGGACGCTTCAGCCCAAAAATATTTTGAAAGTGTGTATTTTATCAATATGGCTCTAGCGGCTTCAATTAATATTATGTTCTTTTTTTTTACTACCCCATTCTGCTGAGATATCCTAAGTGCTAAAAAGTTATGATCAATTCATTTCTCTTTACAAAACTCATCAAATTTTTTATTTTCAAATTCACATCTATGATCAATTTAAATTAATAAGATTTCACATCTTAGTTTTCTCTGAATTCAAGTTGAAAAATTTCTAAATTTCTTAAATGATTCACTCTTACGAAATAAACATTTAATTCAAGTGAATCTAGAAAAATCATTAACAATCACAAATCTATGTACTATCCCTCCTAGACTTACAGTGTAATCGATTCAAAAAGTTTCACATGAATAATCTCCAATAGTTTGTTAGTTCTAAGATCCTTAATTAAATGAAAGGAGGACTTCACCTATTTTTTTAGTTTATATGCATCACATAAGTGATTGTTAGTAAAGTCTAGTTTTTGTATACTTCTAACAAGTTTTTTTTTATATAATTTTTCTTTTCATGGTAGCTTGACAAAATTTCTTTGTCATAATCATGATTCATTAGAAATTATTTTCAAATAAAAGGCATTAGGAGATTAAATATAATTCAAATATAGCATATACACATTATTTACTCTAGTTCCATGCAGTATATCATTTTCATTTTGATTTAATATGCAGTTAGTGAGAAAAACTTTAACATTATAGCCCTTATCACACTCATGACTAATACTTAACAAATTATGCTTTAAGCCTTCTACAAGTAAAACATTATCTATGAAAAAATTATTCAAGTTTTCAATAATACATGTGCCTACCACTTTCCTATTAGTATTATCTCATAGTATAACCTTGCCTCAATTCCTAGCTTCAAGCGATATGAATTGTGTAGTGTCTCTAGTCATATGCTTCGAGCATCCGCTGTCTACGTACCAAATGCTCTCATGAGATCTTGTATGAGAGTGTTTCTATAAGATGATCAAATATTAGTCTTGGGAGCACAAATAAGTTTGGATTCTCCTGATTTGACTTATTTTATGTATTTTTAGTCTCCACACTTGATATGATACTATGAATAGTGCAATTGCGAGATATGTGCCCAATCATACCACAAGAAAAATATTTAATTCTAGGAAAATGATTTTTCAATCTACGAGAATAAAATTATCTTTTCCTAGGTTTTCAATTTTTTTCCTTTTTATCAAGATTAAAAAATTATTCGGGTATAGGTGGAATCCTATTTTTCTCAAGTGCGATTAATTGGGATTTAAAAAATGAGTTTGCACTTTTTATCACAATATTGTCAACTTTCAAATAGTATTCTCTATTATCATATTCATTTATAAATATTTTAAAATCTTTTTCAAGTTCTGTGTGGGATGATTTCAATAGTTCATGCTATTTTTTCAATTCATTAAACTCATCGAAAAGTTTCATGTGGTTGTTATCAATTTGTGTGTGATCTTTCCAAAGGATTTTGTGCTCTTTTTATAATTCATGGAAATCTAAATTCAATCTAGTATACATTTTCTTTAGTTTTTTATATGTTGTACAAATCTTTTCACAAACATCAAATAACTCTTCATAAGTTAAGTCACATACATCTTCTTGATATGACTGAATAAGATTATCGAGCATTAAACACAAATTAGTGAGTTCTTCTTCTACTTCTATTTTTGATGAGTCTGAAGCTGAGTCCACCCAAAAAGCTTTCTGAAATCTCTTCTTGCCCTTCTTCATATTTGTTTTCTCCTCCATCTTGTCCTTGCTAGGATTGATTTTAAGATTAGGGCAATCAGATTTGATGTGTCCAAGCTTCCTACATTCATAACAAATCACATTGTTAGAAGCCTTAACATTTTTATGGAACTTACATTTGTTCCATTGCTAGCATCTCCTTTGCTTTCTCTTTAGAAAACTCCTGAATTGTCTTGTCATCAAGGCAATGTCATCTTCATCCTCAAGCTGAGACAAATCACTCTCCGAGTCATGCACTTTTAAAGATATGTTCTTCTCCTTTCGCTTCTCCTCTGCATCAATCTATCTCTGAGTCACTGTTTACTCATAAGCAATTAGTGATCCAAGAAGATGTCAATATAATAAATATTTAAATCTTTAGACTATAATAACAATTATTTTAGCATTATAGGCAGTAGGCAAATAACGAAGTATTTTACTCACTTTCTTTGCATTCATTAATTCCCTACCTAAAGCTTGCAAGGAGGTGACTATTTGAGTGAAATGTATGTATATGTCAGTGATCGATTCATTTGATTTAATGTGAAATAGTTCATAATTATGCAACAAAATATTTAATCTAGATTGTTTCACTTCATCTGTCCCTTCATTTGTAATACAAAGTTTATCCCAATTTTTTTTCACTTTTACAGGTAGAAACATGCATGTAATATTCAAATTTAAGTGCACAAAAAAATTGTTTAAATATTTAGCATTTAACTGAGCTAAGTCTCATTCTTCTACAGTCTAATCAACAAATAATGTTTTAGTTCTAATGCCATCTACAAGTCTAGTTGGCCTAGTGTAACCTTCATGTACTAAAATTCACATGCAATAGTCAAGCAATTGAAGAGAAGTAAACATTCATGTTTTCCCAAAATCGAAAGGGATGTTATCAAACAATAGGGGTCTAGTGATCGAACACCCTTTAGGTGTGTTACGGTTTCCAAAATGAGCCATAATCAATTTTCAAAAATTAATCTAAACATTAAAATTTGAAATAGGCTCTGATACCACTTGAAAAGTTCATACAAGTTGTTAGACCTAAACAAAATTGTCACAAGGGGGGGGAGGGTGAATTGGTAATTTAAAAGTCTATTATAAAATTATATGCACAATTCATATTTTTCCAAAACAATACTTTTTTCAACCACAAAATTAAAATTGCTTAGCATAAAAATACTCAAAAATAAAAAGAAAGCAGATTTATAGTGGTTCGGTCCAACTAGACCTACCTCCACTCCTTGAATACTCCATCTTTAGGTATCACACTATTACCAAAGTGACTCTCTTTTTGCTCCAACAGCAAGGCGGAGAAGCCTTTATAATTACCCTCTCTTCCACCAATCCCTGGTGCGGTAGAGTATCATCATCCTTTCACACCCTCTAAGTCTCGGCAGAGTACCATCGTCCTTTCACACTTCTCCAAGTGCTGGTAGAGAATCGTTGTCCATTCACACTTTTCCAAGTATTTGTAGAGAACCGTTGTCCTTTTACATTTCTCCAAGTGTTGGTAGAGAACCATTATCCTTTTACACCCTCTTGGTGTTGGCAGAGAACTGGATCTTCTCACTAGCAACTTTGAAAAAGTAGGGAAGATTATTGACAAGACTTACAAAGAGATTCTCACCTTTGGACAACCTTGTGAACTCTTCACATTTTTTACTTGAAAAATCTCTCAAAACACTCTCCTAATCACTCTTAAACTTTTTCTCTCAAGAAAAAACTAAGAAAGATTCGTTCTTAGACAATTTTA
Source organism: Dendrobium catenatum (assembly GCF_001605985.2). Taxonomy (NCBI): domain Eukaryota; kingdom Viridiplantae; phylum Streptophyta; class Magnoliopsida; order Asparagales; family Orchidaceae; genus Dendrobium; species Dendrobium catenatum. The sequence goes on along the minus strand of NW_021318966.1, from coordinate 62,306 downwards.
AGGACCTTATATATGAAAGACATAAAAACCATCTAGAAAATTGAAATTTTTAATTTTGATCATCCCAGATCGTACAGTACGATCGACAATCATACATACGAATAGTTCAAAGTTTGCTCGTACGATCTAGTATAAAACATTTTCGTACATGAACATCGTACAATACGAATATATATTGTCCCGGATGAACAATTTAAAAAAAAGTATTCGTATGGACAGAAATGTTCGCATCAATTTCGTACTCTGGACATCGTCTATACAAAGGCAAGATTGTCCCAGATGAACAGTTCAAAAAAATTTTCTATTCGTATGGATGAAAATGTTCGCAACATTTTCATACTCTTGACGTCGTCTATATGAAGGTAAGATCGTCTCGGATGAATAGTTCAAAAAATTTTCCTGTTTGTATGGACGAAAATGTTCGCAACATTTTGTACTCTGGACGTCATTTGTACGAAGCCAACTTCGTATAATACAAACAGTACTTAGAAAATTTTTCGTCCATGATTTGATTAACTGCTTACTGGAGGAACTAACTAGATAAATCATCCCATGCGATTAGAAATCGTACATTACGATTAGTTTAAAATTTTATAAGTTTAACTCTCCCCAGTGTGTGTGTACACGGCTACCCAATTACAATCACATTATTTCAGACTAAATAAAAGTGTAAAATACAGACTCTATTTATAATAAACCCTAATCTAATGTGACTTTCTTCAACAATCTAGAGTATGATTTTCTTGAAATGTTAGTACACAAAAATAATAAAAGCACTATATCCAATATATGTTAGGAGAAATAGAAATCAAAATAATAATATTTAGAATTATCAAAAATACATGATTTGAAAACTAAGTTTCAACAAATGATTGATGGAAGTAAACGAAGTTGCCCTACCTCAGGAAGTTCTTCCTCTCGTCGCTTAGGGGACGATCAATTTTTAATTGCTGCTGATGAAGCAGCATGTCTCAAATATAATGAAGCCTTAATCACACCATCATGCTTACTAAATCAACACATCCTAAACTTTCAGGTGATGAGTCCTTTTGACACAACTGCCTTCCAATTCCTCCTGACTCTAGCCTTTCCCTTAACCTTTTAAATTTTTTATGAATTCTTAGCAAATATTAGGATCAATGATGATGCCTCTATAATGACATCATATGTTTGTCGTCACCATGTCGAAATCATAAAAAGAGATTTAGGAGAACTCCTCAACCTTAAAATAGAGAGAGAGTTCGACCATATTCTATGGCTTCCATTTCTGACTATGGTTGGAGTAGTGTCAATCTAACCATTAGGAATTCAACTCTGAATCAACACCAAGCCTTAGTCCAATCCTAAATCATAATGCAAGGATTATCCAGCATGTCCTTCGTACTTTGATTATTCCTAAAGCTGGGGATCGCGTGAACATCACCCCTCTGCTATCCTTACTTTGATCAATCTCAAATGCTAATTGATTACATTCAAAATTTAACTCCAATAAGACCCCCTTTTACCAAAAGAAAGCAAAATATGGCTGTAGAACATGTCATCGCCTATATCTTAAATAAAAAATATATGAAATCACTTATCCTGCACCTCCTGACAATAATCTTATCTTCTATATGCTTCCTTACATATTCTTTTTCAACAGGGTCAGGACCTAGAAGAGCCAGACTTTGATGAGAAAGGGGGAGATGCCCTGTCACCAACACCAGCTTCATTGGCTCCAAAACTAGCACCAACCCCTCACCACTACCTGTTCGAGGAATTGATACAATGTTTTGACCATCTTGAGTTCCGCCTAGACCAGCAACAATTTCAACATGATGAAGACATGGAATGGTTTAAGGCATAGTTTGAGTCAATTCAGACTCAATTTTCGTCCATTGACAACAAATTCCAACAATACCCACCACCACCTGATCAGGGACCATCTTACTTTTAGTTATGTGTTGTGTTTATGTTTTTGTACTACTTCCTTTTTTTCTTTTTTGTGTATCTCCTCTTTTTGGTGATCTCAAAAGAGGGAGAACATGTTTGGTTGTTTAGCTTTTGTTGTATGTTTGTTTGTTTTTATTTAATAAAAATTCACACTTTATTTATTTATTTTGTATTGTTCTTTTAAAAAAATAAGAATATATATATATATATAATTTAATTAATTTAACTTAAATTTTAAAAATGTGGAAAATAAGGATTATCAAAATTGCTCGCTGAGAACATGAATCAAGGGGTGATTTTGACTTATCTCCTTTCTCGACATGCAGTGAGGTGCATGCAATGCCCATATGGAGTATCGCATGCGGGCGTCTGGACTTAATAACATTAAAGTAAATGATAAAAATACAACTGACATTCACTACCACCCTCTCTCAACATCTCTCTCAACCTCTTCCCACTCCGTCATGTAATTTCCCCTCTCCCATGATCCCGTTTAATGTGAACATCTCTCTTATACCCTTTTCTCCCACTCTCGACTTATTTTACCCACCCTCAATTCCATCCAGCACTAAACTAGATTACGCCTTAAGCCTACAATCTGTGCCGCCTTGTTGATCTCCTTTTTGGAGCAAGTCAACTTTCATCTCATAAAAAAGCCTCAAAAGATCAAACTCAACTTATGTTATCCATCTAAAGTCTTGGGTCTAGTTGGCACTAGGACTTATGCTTGCCATAAATGGCAATATAACATATTCATATCAACTTATGATCCATAAGTGGCATTGAGATAGATTTGATCAGTTTTAATCCATTTAGTCCTAATTTCCTCTAATTGGACGCACTATGTCTTTGGACCATTTCATAATCTAATGGATCTATAGAGAAACCTAGGAAGAACTTAGATGTCCAATTTAGTTGACTCACGCATGGCCCATCCAAGTCTAACCATGGATGCCCAAGTTCCTTTATGATTAACTAGGTCAATTTGAAACTACCCCAAGCCATTGTGGCCTACATTGGGTTAAGCCAGGTCAAAATAAGTTAACCTACCAAGAGCTTAGAATCATTGGCCCAATGAAAGATTTGCTAACATAAATATAGGACTTAACATGGTACATAGGACAAGTGCAACATAAGCTCATTATTAGATCCTAAACTTAACCAAATAATATTTAAGTTATTATTGTAATTTACTTTCTTTTATTTTGGACATTGGAAGTTAGCAACAGTGCAAACTCCTTCAAAATGCTAACATGTAAGATGGTTTTTCAGTCTAACTTAAAGTCAAAAAATGCCAACTCAAGTCAAAAGCAAGCATTCATGAAGTTTCTAATGTGGTGTTCCATCTTTCATGAGCTACAATCAATTGGTCCAACAACATTCGAGTTTTGAAGAAAGGTAATGATAGCTTAAGCTAGTTCTGAGGAGGTTTAATTAAGTGGCCACCCATCCCTTGAGGATCTTGTGATGTTTTGTTTTAACCTCCATTGTAATTCTTATAAATGTCAATAAATCTAAAATATAACAATATTTGATGAATTAAAATCAAATTTTGGAGTATTCTTCTTCCTCAGAAAGTTTTGATAGCATTTCCGTGATATGTGTCTTAGTACCCTAGATCAATCCCTCTTTAATGAGAGGTTTTACATCTTTATTTATTCCTGCAATTTTTTTCCTATTATTTTCTCCTCCACATCTCCCATGAGTGTTTTAGAGCTTCTCGCTAAGTTCCTACACTTAAATCATTCGTTCACTCTAACTATAGTAAACTCTATAATCTATAAAAATCTGACCACTCTCCCACTATTCAACAATACACATTAAAAATTTCACACTACAAGCCTAAACAACTCTTGTATCATTTTCCCTACATCCTAAGCTAACTATAAATCACTCACATTCATCATCTTTCCCATCATAACCTTCACTTAAGCTGCACACGAAATACCAGACCCTAAGTGAAGCTCTCAACCACCTCTTCAACTTCCTAAAATCTCCAGACTCCAAAACACTTCAAATAGGTTCTCCTACATCCCCCCACATCAAATAAATCAGCTCCGCTTCAAATTCCACTTCAAAGTCCACTATACATCTTTTATCAACATGACTCATATAGTTGAACCTAGCTCAAACAAGATAGCCTTGGGTTTGGCCAGCTAACTTTAGTCAATCTTGGTTAACATAGTACATTGTTAATCCAAGATTGACCCTTGACATATTTGATAACCCACATAAGATCATAAGTCCATTAGAAGGCCATATAAACCAATTCAAACCATGCTCAATCAGCCAAAACACAAGGTGCATGGTCTAGGAGGCCTAAACTATTAGGTGACTTATTAGGAACTTAGACCCACGAGTGATTGAATTGAGTCACTGTAGATGATATAGACTCGTCCCCTAACCATGATATAATCAAATCCATATCAATTTGGTACTATCCCTAAGCTAGAATCCTAGTAATATGTATGGAAAACTTTGTAAGATTTAGTGTTCGCAACTTCTTCCACAGTGCATGCATTAAATTGAAAACACAAACTTGAGAACCCATTATTGAACCAGTATAATGCATTTAATGCCTCA
>NW_021318966.1:31232-51251 GCF_001605985.2 Dendrobium catenatum | reverse complement strand
ATCCATATATATATATATATATTGTGAATTTATCTAGTGCTATTACTTGAATTATTGAGAAAAAAAATTGAATCATTAATTGGAGCAAAATTAAATTAAAATACACAGCATTTTATACATATTGTCATATTGCTATTAAGGGTGAACCTATTTAGAGCCCAGGGTTGGCGATTGCCCACACTATTTTTTTTCTTTTAATAGAATAAATATTTTAACTATTTTGCCCTCCTCCTCCTTCAATAAATACATGTGTCAAATGCTTTAAACACTTACACCCGAATCTCATTTTATCCAGTCTCAATAAAAGAGATTGATTCCGCCCTAATTATGACTAAGAATAAATATCTTATATCTTCTCTTGAATTATGCTCATAATTTCTTTTCTAGTTAGCCTCTAAAGTTACTCACACCATAATTTTATTTTGTCCACCCTAAAAGAAAAAGTGATTCCACACATATTATAACTAAGATTTTGTTTGGGACAATTTTCTTACTGCAATAATAACTTTTAACACAATTTAAAAAAAAAATAATGAAAAATTAGTGATCAAAACCTGTCCAAAATGAAGCCTAATAGTGAATAACTTATATCTTATGTTGAATCATTCTCAAAATTTCTCATAACAATTTTTTCAATATTTCCCAAACAAGAAAATTTTCTTTATCCCTTGTAATAAAATCTTTTGCTTTCTTATTAACTAATATTTCAAAATTCCTTCATTACTCATGAGAAATAGCCCTTTTTCCCTTTTTGTTTCTCCCGTCCAAAGTAGAATCATCCCCTAACTCATGAGAAATTATTACGTGGGGTCACCAGACAGTTCGGAGGTGAATCAAAATGAACCATGTCACCCGGTACACAGTACTGATACACAACAAAAATATGACATGATACATCTTGATTCGCCTCTAAACGACATCCGGTGACCGCAGATAATAGTTTCTCCCAACTCCTTAAGCCATTATTATTTAAAGGTAGGTATCTAATCCCTGGTTGTTATCAGATGATTTGAATGTTGACAAAAGAAAGCTAATGCTTTGGATTTCAGTGGGAAATAATTTAAGCCAACTGTCGACATCAACATTCTTTTAATATTGGTGCACTCACAGCTCCAAAATCATACATAGTATGATGCTTCTTTACGCTATCATACTTTAATCTTCTATCACTTGATTAAGTGATATTTATGTGTAGGAATATTTATAGTAATGTAGAGAGCTTGTAAATTTTAATATTATATAAAAATAGATAATTTAAGAGTAGTACATAGCATGCGAAATTTTTTGAGGTGAATCACTATGTAGCTAATGATTCTATTAGTGTGAGTCATATGTTATAAATAATGTCGTTACTTGTATTTGAAGAAGATATTGATGCAATCAAGTAAATATTGACTACGGAAGATGGCTTTATGGTGGAAGTAGGAGGAGACTTGGGGTATTCAAAGTGTTATCAAGTGTCATTAGTGGCATGCATATTCATTCTCATTCTAAGAGGGGATGCTAGATACTGAGATTGCGACTATTAATATTGTTTAAGTGACAACAATTTACATTATGTTGTCAATGGCGGGTGTTAGTGATGGTGGCAAAGACAAGCATCAATGTTGGTGTATATAGGTATGCATCAGCCTTGTTGGTGATGAAAAGTCAGTGTTAGTGTCAATGGCTGACTTTAGCCTTATTAGCAACATCCAATGTCAAACTTGGTAGCAATTTGTGTTAAAATCATGTCATTGATATGTGTAAGTGTTGGTGCCAATGATGGGAAATGAATATACTAGCATCTACAAGTGGATGTTAGTGTCCATGATGAGTTTAAATTGGTGTTTATATATAATATTGGCATGTATAGTTCTATCTAGTAAATTTTCATAATACCTTCTAGGTATTTATTTGCTATGATTTTTCTAATATAGATGAGTTTTGGATAAATAAAATATTCCTAGATGGCTCTTAAAACATACTTTCAAATGACTTTATGTCACAACCCACTAAATGTTTTCAAAGTGATTGCTAATAGTTATCTGTAAATCCCAGAACCCTTAAACAAAAATTTTGCGCTTCATCAACATTTCAAACATACATACATAAATATTTAATTATGACGACTTACATAATACGTATAATAAAGAATTCTTACAATATAAGAAAGTATAATATTGCATGAGCTTAAGATGATGTATACAATAAAATAGTAAGCATCGTACGTTTTTATTTATCTTCAATGGTTTTCATGTCCTGAAGATTAATATAAAAATAATATACAAAAAGAAACTTAACATTAGCAATAAAATTCAGTAGGGCATATATGTTATTATTCTTAAAATATATATCTGTTGCATCCTAGAACATTCACAACGATAGAGAAGTATAAAATTTAACATCTTAGCTTTGAATGAAGATCCAACACAGATACATATAAAAGAGATGGGTACAATATTCATGAGAGACATTAAAAATTTTACTTAAAATTCCTAAAAGGGAGAAAAACAGCGAGGCTTGACCTAGTTTAAATGAATTCACTAATATTTGCGGTTGATTATAAATGAAGTCCTTCCCTAGGGGAAGGCATTGGCTTAATGTACCAAATATACTTTGTATATAACTCATTACAGGGAAGTTGTTCTTAAGAAAGTGTTAGCATACTTTTTTGTAAGTAAGATCATGGCCAGGCAACGAAAGTCGAAGGAAATATCGTCGGCAAGTGTCAGAGGTCAAAAGAATCATAGTTGGGTGACAATGGTTAAAGGGATCGTAGTTGACAAATGATAGAGGTCGAAAGGATCGTATTCTGGCAATGGTGGTTAGAGGGATCGTAGTTAGGCGACGGTAGTTAGAAGGACTATAGTCGAGTATTGGTGGTCAAAGAGACTATTTTTGGTAGGCGATGGAGGTTAGAAATACTATAGTTAGGCGATAGTTATCGAAAAGACCTTAGTCGGAAAGTGACGGAGGTTGGAAGGACTGTAGTTTGGTGACGGCGGAAGGAAGGACCGTAGTTGGTGGGTGATAGAGGTCAGAAGGATCATGTTAGGTGACGATGGTTGGAAGGATTAGAGTCAGGTGATTATGATCAGAGAGACTAGAGTCAGGTGATTGTGATCGAAGGGACCATAGTCAGCAGACAATTGAGGTCAAAAGGCCTATAGTTTGGCGTGATGGTTAGAAGAGCTATAGTCAGCGGCTGACGAAGGTAAGAAAGAGCGTAGTCAACAAGTGATAGTAGTTGGAAGGCCATAATCATATGATGGTGGTTGAAAGGACCATAGTCAAGAGATTAAGGTTCAAAGGACTATAATGAACATGCAACAGTGGTTGGAAGAACCTTAGTCGGGAGATGAAGATTGAAAGGATTATAGCTGGTTGGCCATGATGGTTAGAAAGACTATAGTTGATTGGTGGTCAAAGAGATTGTAATTAACAAGCAATGGTGGTTGGAAGTATCATAGTTAGTAAATAATCAAAGGGATCGTAGTTAGGAGATGGTCAAAGGGACTGTAGTCAATGGGTGACAGCAGTCGAAAAGACTAAAAATGGTGGGCGACAGTGGTGCAAGCTTAAGAAAGAAAGAGAGATCTTTTGTCTTCTCTTCCGCTTTCTGCTTTGTGAAAAAAGAGGGGCCATTCATAATTTTTTTAGTGTAGAATGGTTAGAAAATATGGAGAAGATTATGGGCATGTTGGGAGTGCTCCAACGAATGGCTATTGTTGATCTGCTTGATCATGGAGCATTTATCATGCATTTATGTGCCCAAATGATGTTAGAATTAGACGATCATTGTATTGTTAAATTTGTTTCATCAAACCGCTTGATCTAACTTTAAGCATGCAATATTTGGATATCATTTGTCTTTTAATTATTCTTTGAAAATTCTAAATGTGCTTTGGACCCTTGATTTAGACCCATTTGGGTTCGGATTGGTCTGATTTTGGTGTCATTGGTTTTGTATCTTTGAGATGTTTAGTTTGACTATAAGTATGCTGAAATCAGAATTTTGATGATCCATAATTTAATTTTAAAAAGGTTTTTATTCATATTTGCATCGAGATTCATGCCTGATCTAGGCAATTTTTTGTGATATATTAGTTGCCCAACTATTTTTAGATGTCAAATCATACAGAGTTTGAAAATATGTGTTAGAGTGCTTCAAGTTATTGTTATGTCAAATTATAATTCTTATGTAATTAAAAGGCACGAACACTCCCTGTATGTCAACATGGATCTCACCTCGGGGCCATAATCCAAATGAAATACCCTTGATCATAATTTTATGATTTCCCAAAGTTGGCGTGATAATAAGAGCACAAAAGTTTGAAAAATAGTTTTTTGAAACTTTTGAAATGGTTCAAAAATGATAGTAGAGGCTTCATTGGGCCTTAAAAGTTTCAAAATTGAGATTGGAACATCAAAACATAGTCCCATAAATTCCAAAAATGTCCAAACCAAACTATATGGGTTTAAAATCAGGCTCAAACCCAAAACGTAATAGCTGATATGGCTAGCTGGACGCCAACCACCCCCGATGAGCCTGCATGCTACGCAAGATTTGAGAGCGTGAGGTGGCCGACTCTCTGCCTCCTTGAATAGTTATTTTTATTCTTCTTAATAATTAAATAATCCAAAAAAATATAAAATATTTTGAAACATTTTTAAAAAAATTCTAAAACATTCATTTCCCCCATTTCACTTATAAAGACCCCCATAGGTGTAGGGAAAAAGAAACATTCTTTCATTTTTTTCCCTTTTTCTTCTTCTTCGCATCTTCTAACATTAGAGGTATTCCACTATCTTAGATATGTAACATATGTATCAAGCCCTAGTGAAAGTTTGAATAGGTTGTTAGACCTATTAAATTTATCCTAAGGCTAGGGGGGGGGGGGGGGGGGGGGGGGGGGGGGGGGGGGGGGGGGGGGGGGGGGGGGGGGTGAATTGATAATATAAAAAATCTATTAGTAAATTTTAGAAAATTGATTTAAGTTTTTATCACGATAAAAAATTTTCTCCAAAATTAAATTTTGAACCAAAAAATTAAAGTGAATAATAATAAAAATAGAAGAACACATAAATTTATAATGGTTAGGTCCAACTAGACCTACGTCCACTCTCTAAAGACTCCCTCTTCAAGTATGACACTATGCCAAAGTGAATCTCCTTTTGCTCCCACAACAAGGCGAATTAGCCCTTTTGCTATAGAGTACCATTATTCTTTCTCACCCTCCTAGTGATGATAAAGAACTAGTGTCTTTTCACACCCTCCTTGTGTCGGTAGAGTACCATAATTCTTTCACATCCTCCTGGTGTCAGTAGAGTACTATCATCCTTTCACACCCTCCTAATTTTGGTAGAGTGTTGGCATCCTTTCACCCCCTCTGGGAGTTGGCAGAGTACCGACGCTCCTTTTGAAAATCTTCTTCCAAGAGTCATCAAGAAAGTAGGAAAGAACTTTGAAGAACAAGCAAGAGATATTGACTATTGGGCAACCTTGTAAATCCCCTCACAAATCCCTCTTAAGAAATCTCTCACTCTCCAATCCCAAGATACTCTCCCAAACACTCTCCAAGTGCACTCTCAAAAGAAATTTGTAGTAGGAGTTCTTATGAGTTCAATTTTTATGACCTTATATAGAAAGGATAAGAAAAACCATCCAAAAAACTAAAAAATTCAATTTAACCATCTTGGATCATATAGTACGATCATACTTCATACGTATAAATAGTTCAAAATTCCTTATACGATCCTGTACGAACCTATTTTCAAACTCTATCAGTCGTATGTTTGAACTGACATCATATTGTATGAACTGTTTAAAAATGAACAAGTTTGTCAAGTATGATTTTGTATGAACGCATTTCGTACTCTAGTTGACATACTATATGAACTTCATTTCATACAATACGATCAATTTAACCAAATCATGCTTCATTTGGTATTAAAATGGATGAGTCAATTTTGTACTCTAGACATCGTCTGTACAAACCTAAGTTTGTACATTACGATCAGTTCAAAAAATTTACCTATTCGGTATGGGACAAATTGGTATGCACCCATTTCATACTATGGACGTCATCTATATGAAACTCATTTTGTACATTATAATTAGTACAAAAAATGATAAGTTTGTTTGGGACTAATTGGTATATAGTCATTTTATACTCTGGACGTCGTTTGTATGAATGTAACTTCATACAGTACGAATAATTCTTTAAGGCATGATTTAATTAACTGCTTTCTGGAGGAACACTCAGGTCAAATCATCCTGTGCATTTCCAGGATTGTATAGTACCATTAGTTTAAAAATACAAGTTTTGACTCACTCCCCCAATATATGTGTGCATGGTTTCCCAATTATAATCACACTCTTTCAAACTCATGTAAAAGAGAAAAATTATAGACTCAATTACAAGAAACTCTAATCTAATCTATTTTGAATTCTTTGATAGTCTGGAATATGATTTTCTTAAAATATTAGAACACACAAACAACACAAATAAGATTTTTCTAATATGTGTTAGGAGAAATAGTAATCAACACAATAATATTTGATATAAAAGCATAGATTGGAAAATTAAGTCACAACAATCTTCTCCTTTTTTATGATGGCAAAATAATTATTATTTGAGTTAATACTTACGCTAACCTTTCTCCTAAGCTTCTCCTAACTAAATGACCAATATAAAATAAGGGGTTCCCATGAAAATAAAAACCATAAAAAATCAAAATTAAAATTAAAAAGACCCTAAAAACACTACTAAAATAAAGCTAAAACAAAAACAACACAACAACATGAACTAAAATATACACACTTAACATAATATGACACATAATACAATACATACATATACACATACATCAAATAATAATAATATCTCCCACTTTTAATAACAAAAAAGGGAAGTATATATTGAATTGAAATTTTCTATGAATAAATCAAAAGCGGTCAAGAAGAAAAAGATTTTAAACTAATTGCAAATACAAAATTAACTTCTAAATGCTAAAAAGAAAAAAATTCCAAATTTAAATTAAAGAACAACCAAGATAAGAAAAGTTAATTAGGTTCATTTTTCCTGTTAGACAAATTATATATATAATTAATTATTATAAAAAGGATGAAATAAAGATTAATAGTTTCTAATTCAATAGTGAAGATTATTATCAATTATATAGATTTGAATAAGAGATAGACTGATAAAAGGGAAGAACAATACATATTTTTTGATTGGGGACATTGCGCATCTTTTTTAGTTTTGTGGCATAATTTATGCATCTTTTATGTTTGGGCTAATTTTGTGCTTCTCTTCACTGTGGTGAACATTGCACATCTTTTCTAAATAAGTGGCACATTTTGTGCATCTTTTCAAGTTTGGCATGCTTTGTGCATCTTTTGATATTTTTTTCTTTCCAATATTAATAAATCTTATCTCAAATTTAAATAATTAATAAAAATTAACACATTGAAAAAGAAATAAAATCAAAATAAGACAACAATCTTGCAACAATTAGAGCTATGTTATATTTGTCTATAAGAACATGAAATTAATCTTCTAATCTACATCCAATCATAATGTAACTTAAAATATTGAGAGATTAAATTTTGCAAGGAAATTAATTTGTTAAGAAAAGTCATTGAAATCTCGTTCAAAAGATAAACCACAAAAGATTTTTCTCTAAAAATATGAAAATTTAAAGAAATAAAATTCAATGCATGTCAACAAAACATTCCATTATTTCATTGATCACTCAAAATACATACAACCAATTTTCAATTTAACATCATCCTAGAAATGCAAAGACACGTGTAATCACTAACACATGAAATCACTGAAATCATAAGAGAACTTCTCAACAATAAATACATAAACTCATCAGCTCTACAACACATAAGTACAACTAATAATCATAGGGGCCTTATTCTGGAAGGTGGTCGGTTAAACATTAAAAATTAACTATTGATCGTAGCTACATTCATATTAACTGAGTAAAATTGCCCTCGAATCCAACTCATATCATTGTTATACCATGCATGCTGCTGGTTCAGGTAATTCTTAATTTGATCAAAATAATGATCAAAATGAGTTTCCATTCTAACGAAGCGCTAGACCATTTCTTGGTAAAAAATTTGGTCAGGTCTTGGTGTAGGTGTAAGTGTCGGAGCACGAGCTCCTGCTTCGTCAGAATCATCTCCCTCAAAACTTTGATCCCACCTAAAGAGTACCCGAAAAGAGGCATCACAAAAGAAAATAGGATGTTCAATGGGTGGATCAAGATGGATAAGATTGTACTTCTTTCTAAGATATAGGCAATTAGATATCCTGAGGCCTCTTTTTCTTCCTCTTATTATGAGAAAGTCCAATATCATAGAGTTTAGAAATGTAATCAATGATAAGTTGGGCTTCATCAAAAGGTTTTCAATCATAATCAAGTAAGTGATAGTGGACAAAAGAGGAGTCAAGTTTATGCAATCACCAGCTTTTGGAATTATAGAGGTTCTCAAAATACTGAATGTTCCTGGCATTTTGGTTAAGAGTGTACACATGAGACAAATAGCTAACTTAGGAAACACCTCTAAGAGTCTGATTTATTTTTACCAATCAAAATCAGCTCTAGAGGTTAAAGTGTGCGCTCTAACTCCTTGGGTTCTTAAGTGAAGGAAGTTGCCTAGATCTTCCTTAGTGATTTCTACTTATTGCTTAAAAACATAAGAGGTAATCCTAGTGTGGTCTTGGTTTACCTTTATATTAGCAAGGAACATTTAAAAGGTTTCACGATGGTAGGCATAAATTAGGGTAAAAATGAAGTAAAATTGGGTTGAGGCAAATAGGGGCATGATAGAAAAATTAATATCACTCTGAATGTGGAGTCGATAAGGGCTATTTTAGTAGCAAAATACCTATCAAAGGCTTCCTCATTCTCTTTAGAAAGAAAATTATCATCCCTACCAGATCTAGGGGATGAGCCCTTAGAAGTGTGAGGTCATTTGTTACTACTAGGCATTTCTAAGATTTGGACTTGAGAAGGTTTAGAAATGAATGAGAAAGTGAATAATAAACTTATCTAAGACCCTTATATTTAAAGAAAAATGACCAATCGTACAGTAAAAAATATGGATCGTACGTACAATTCTAAAATCGTACTGGACAAAAAAGGTTTCATGCATATAAACAAAAATGACCAAAATTGAAACTACTTTTCATAAAATGCTATTTTTGAAGAATCATTTCGTACAAATTTTTTGACCAAAAAATCATGCAGATAAGCACCTGTTCATCTGGGATAACAATAAAATTAAAGATTATTTTATGACAATTAGGTTTGTCCACATGAAAAACTAACAACAGGATCATACAAATGAAATATGATTTTGTACATATGATCTGACAAAAAAAAAAGTGAACGTTTCGAAAACCATCCCGAATCATATAGACAAAATAGCACAGTTCATACAAATAATGATAACATCATACAATACAAAATGTTATAAAAAACTTAGTTTTGTTTGTACAACTCTAAACCTACCATGTAAATGCTATAGAATTCATACAATACTAAAATATTTGTACAATATGAAGAAAGCACTTAAAATAAGACATGATAAACATAAAACCTTTCAAACAAAATGACATGCTTCCAATAAAATAAAAAATAAAATAAAAAACACAAAACTAAACACACACAAAAAATAACAAGAGAAAATAAACAAACACACATAATTTCACAATTTATCAAATTTATAGAATTTCAATTCAAGCTTTAAGATCAATCACACCTAATCCGGTTCTTAAAATTCTAAACATGTTAAAAGCCAGTAATTTTATGAAAATATTTACAAGTTGATTCTCAGTAGCAACATTATGTAATTTAACTTCTCCCTTAGCTACATGATCACTAATGAAGTGATACCTTATATCAATATTATTGGTTCTAGAATGTTGAATAAGATTCTTTGAAATGCATATGGCACTAGTATTATCACAAAAAACTAGAATGATACCAATTCAAAATCCTAAGTCAATTAATTGTTGCTTTAACCTAAGAATTTGTGCCACATAACTACATAAGGCAATATATTTTGATTCAATAGTATAAAGGGTTATTTTTTATTAGATCAAGAAACTAAATAGTTTACTTTGAATTGATAAGTTCCAAAAGTACTTTTTTGATCAACACTACATCATGTAAAATCTGAATCAGAATATCTAATAATTTCAAAAGAAGAGCTATGCTTAGGATACCAAATTCCTAAATTTTGAGTTCCTAAAAGATATCTCATAATTCTTTTAACTACTATTAATTATAATTTCCTTGGATCATATTAAAATCTAGCACATAAATAAACACTAAACATGATATGTTATCTACTAGCAGCCAAGAAAAATAATGATCTAATTATTCCTCTAAATATTTTCTTATCAATAAATTTTCCCTTAGGGTCCTTATCTAACTGCATTGAGGAACTCATAGGTGTAGTCACTAGTTTAGCATTATCTATTTTATATTTCTTGAGGATGCCTTTAACATACTTTGACAGATTAAAAATATTCCTTCCTCATTTTACTTTATGTTAAAATCAAGAAAATAACTCAAGTCTCCCATCAAACTCATTTCAAATTCACCAATCATTATTTAAAAAAAAAAAATATAATAACAATTTTTATTTGTAGATCCAAGTAAGATATCATCAACATATATTTAAAAAATGAATATATCATCTCCTAACCTTTTCAAAAAGAGAGTGGTGCCCACACTTACTTTCACAAATGACATTTCTATTAGGAAAGTCTTAACCTCTCATACCAAGCCCATCCTAGGTGGTTGTTTTAGTTTATACAATGTATTTTTCAATTTAAACATATAATTAGGAAATTTAAAATTTTTAAAACCTGGAGGTTACTTAACATAAACATTCTCTCATATTACCCCCATTAAAAAAGACACTTTAACATCCAGTTGATATAATTTAAAACCTTTAAAATAGGAAAAAACTAATAAAATCCTAATTATTTTGAGTCTGGCTATAGAGGCAAAAGTTTCTTCAAAATCAATCCCTTCTATTTGATTATATCCTTATCCACTAATGATCATGCCTTATTTCTAATCATAACTCTTGAATCATTCATTTTTTTTAAGCACACTTAGATCCAACAATACTTTGATCCTTAGGCCTTTTAATTAATTTCTAAACTTCAATTCTTCTTGGATGGCCAAAATCCAAAATTCATCTAAAAGTACTTAATTTATATTAGTGGGTTCAATCATCGATATAAATACAGAATGGTTAATTTCCTTACTAAGATAATGCCTAGTCCTAACACCCTTACTAGGTTCACCTAAAATCAATTCCATAGAATGATTCTTAGAAATTTTCCATTCTCTAGGCAAAGGGTTATCTCTTCTTACATTCTCTTCCAAAATTTGCTTTTTAATTTCATGAGAGATATTTTTAATATGATCTTCTTCTAAACTTGGCTCTTCCAAAATGTCAGATTCTTTAAAATAATGTGTGGTCTCTTTAACTACTAATGTTATCTTATTAATAACTTTATATGATTTGCCAACACTAAATATCCTAGAAAAATTCCTTCATCATATTTTGAAATAAATTTTTCTGAAGAAGTTTTACCATCATTATGAATGAACACCTTGCATCCAAAAATATACAAATGTAAAAGATTAGGTGTTCTTCCCTTAAGATTCATATGGTGTCTTGTTCAATTTAGATCCAATGTTCACCAAATTCAAAAGACAACAAATTATACTAACCGCTTAAAATTAAAAATATTTCTATAGTAAGTATTCTACCAACATGGCTCTAATGGCTTCTATTAATGTTCTATTCTTTCTTTTGACTACCCTATTATATTGAGGGATCTTTGGTGCTGAAAAATTATGATCAATTCATTTTTCTCTAAAAAAATCTTCAAAATTTTCCTTTTCAAATTTTTCTCTATGATCACTTTGAATTGATAAAATCTCACATCCTAGTTATTTTTTTTCCAAGTAGAAAAGTCTCTAAATTCTCCAAATGATTTTACTCCTATGAAATAAGAATTTAACCCAGGTGAATCTTAAAAATAAGAAATTATAACAAATCCAAACACTACCCCCTAGACTTACAATGCTAATCGATCCAAAAAGATTCATATGAATAACTTTCAATAATTTGGTAGTTCTGAGATCCTTAATATAATGAAAGGAGGACTTCACCAATTTTTCTAATTAACATGCATCACATAGGTGATCCTTAGTGGTCTAGTTTGGGTATACCTCTAACCAACTCTTTTTGGGTAATCTTCCTATGATATAACCATGATTCATCAGTGATTTTTTTGAGACAAAAAGCATTAAAAGATTTAATAAAATTCAAATCAAGTTTGTTCACATTTTTTACCTTATTTCCATGCAAAATATTAATTCCATTTTGACTTATTATGCAGCATATAGGAAAAAATTTTACACAGTAATTTTTATCACATAGCTGACTAATACTCAATAAGTTATGCTTCAAGCCTTCTTCCAATAAAATATTTTCAATGAAAAAATATTTTTATTGCTAATCATACCTATGCTTGCCACTTCCTAGTGGTATTATCTCTAAGTGTAACCTTGCCTTCATTTTTGGCTTCTAGCAATATGAATTGTATCATATATCCAGTCATATGCTTCGAACATCTACTATGTAGGTACCAAATGCTCTTATAAGATCTTGTATGAGAGCATGTCTACAAGATGATCAAATGTTAGACTTGGGAACCCAAACAAGTTTAGCCTTAACTCTTGGCAATGATAATCTAGATATATATTTGATATACTTATGCATCTTAGGTCTCCACACTATATATGATTTACTGTGAATAGTATAAGTATGAGAAATATGGTCAATCATTCCATAAGAAAAATATTTGACTCCACAAAAAGGATTTACCAATTTTTGTGTATTATTTTATCTTTTCCTAGGTTTTGACATTTCAGGCTTCTAATCTGGATTAGAAAAATCTTCAAGTATTAGGATATTCGATTTTCCTCCAGAGCTTTCAGTTTCTCTCTAAGATATAAATTTGCACTTTTTAAAATTGAATTGTCAACTTTTAAAGAATACTCTCTCTATGATCAGATTCACACATAAATGTTTTAAAATCATTTTCATGTTTAGTATGTGATGATTTTAATCGTTTATGCTTTTTGTTTAAATCATCAAACTCATCTAATAGTTTCATGTGCTTGTTTTCAATCAATGTACAATCATTTTTAAGGATTTTATACTCTTTTTGTAAATTTAAAAATTCTAAGTTCATCTTAGAATGCAATTTTTTGAACTTGCTATATACAATATGAATTTTCTCAGAAATATAAAATTACTCATCATTGGTTAAGTCACATACCTCCTCTTGATCTCACTGATTAAGCTTGTCGGTCATTAGACACAAGTTCGTGACTTCCTTCTCTGCTTCTATTTCTAAGAAATATGAAGCTGAGTCCGCCCAAAATACTCTTTACTCTCTCTTCTTGCCCATTCTCACATTTATTTTCTCCTTAACTTTCTCCTTGCTAGGATTAGCTTTGAGATTTAGACAATCAGATTTGATGTGTTCATGCTTCCTGTATTCATAATAAATTATATCATTAGAAGCTTTAGCATTTTTGTGGAACTTACCTTTATTCCACAACTAGCATCTTTTTTGCTTCCTCTTAAAGAAACTTTTGAATTGCCTTGTTATTAAGGCAATGTTATCTTTATCTTCAAGCTGAGACTGTTCACTATCCGAGCCATCGACTTTCAATGCAATATTTTTCTCCTTTCACTTCTCACTTACATCAATCTATCTTTGAGTCACTCCTTTCTCGTAAGCAATTAGTGATCTAAGAAGATTATCAATAGAATAAACATTTAAGTCTTTTGACTCTGTTATAGCAGTTATCTTTACATCATAAGCAGTAGGAAAATAATGAAGTATTTTATTTACTTTTTTAGCTTTCGTTAGTTCCCTACCTAAAGCATGCAATGAGGTGACTATTTGTGTGAAATGAGTATAGATATCAGTGACTGATTCATTCAATTTCATGGAAAATAATTCATAATTATGTAGTAGAATGTTCAATCTAGATTGTTTCACCTCATTAGTTCCTTCATAAGTAATATAAAGTCTAACCCAAATTTCTTTTCTAGTTATACAGGTTGGGATACGCATATAGTCCTCAAACTTAAGCACACTAAAAACACTATTTAAATATTTAGCACTTAACTGAGCAAAGTCTTTTTCTTTTACTGTCCAGTCGGTAAAGGGTGTTTAAATTATAAAGCCATTTATAAGTCCAGTTGGTCTAATGTTGCCTTCCAGTACTAAAATCCATATACAACAGTCAAGCGATTGAAGAAAAGTAGACATATATGTTTTTCAAAAATCAAAAGAAATATTATCAAATAATGGGGGTATTGTGATCAAATATCCTTTGGGTGTGTTACTGTTTCCAAAAGTAGTCATGATCATTTTTAAAAAGTTTTTTAAACCTGAATTTTCAAAAGTAGGCTTTGATACCACTTAAAAATCTGAACCGGTTGTTAGACTTATTAAATATGTCCTATGACTAACCAAGAGGAGGGATGAATTGATAATTTAAAAAATCTCTTGATAGATTTTAAAAAATTTATTTAAGTTTTTATCACAATAATTTTTTTCTTCAAAATTAATTTTTCAACCATAAAATTAAAGTGTAGAATAATTAAAATGCAATAAAAATAAAATTAGAAGAACACAAAAATTTATAGTGGTTCGATCCAACTACACCTAAGTTCATTCCTTGAAGACTCCCTCTTCAAGTATTACATTATACTATCTTTTTACTCTTATAGCATTCGTTAGTTCCCTACCTAAAGCATGCAATGAGGTGACTATTTGTGTGAAATGAGTATAGATATCAGTGACTGATTCATTCAATTTCATGGAAAATAATTCATAATTATGTAGTAGAATGTTCAATCTAGATTGTTTCACCTCATTAGTTCCTTCATAAGTAATATAAAGTCTAACCCAAATTTATTTTCTAGTTATAGAGGTTGGGATACGCATATAGTCCTCAAACTTAAGCACACTAAAAACACTATTTAAATATTTAGCATTTAACTGAGCTAAGTCTTTTTCTTTTACTGTCCAGTCGGTAAAGGGTGTTTAAATTATAAAGCCATTTACAAGTCAAGTTGGTCTAATGTAGCCTTCCAGTACTAAAATCCATATACGACAGTCAAGCGATTGAAGAAAAGTAGACATATATGTTTTTCAAAAATCAAAAGAAAAATTATCAAATAATGGGGGTATTGTGATCAAATATCCTTTGGGTGTGTTACGGTTTCCAAAAGTAGTCATGATCATTTTTAAAAAGTTTTTTAAACCTGAATTTTCAAAAGTAGGCTCTGATACCACTTAAAAGTCTGAACAGGTTGTTAGACTTATTAAATATGTCCTAAGACTAACCAAGAGGAGGGATGAATTGGTAATTTAAAAAATCTCTTGCTAGATTTTAAAAAATTGATTTAAGTTTTTATCACAAAAAATTTTTTTCTTCAAAATTAATTTTTCAACCATAAAATTAAAGTGTTGAATAATTAAAATGCAATAAAAATAAAATTAGAAGAACATAAAAATTTATAGTGGTTCGATCCAACTAGACCTATGTTCATTCCTTGAAGACTCTCTCTTCAAGTATTACATTATACCAAAGTAACTCTCTTTTTGCTCTTATAGCAAGGCAGAGAAGCCCTTACAATTAACTTCTCTTCCACCAATCCTAATACGATAGAGTACCATCATCCTTTTTCTCACCCTCATGGTGATGGCAGAGAACTGGCTTCCTTTCACACCCTCTTGGCGTCAGTAGAGTATTGTCATCCATTATTCTAGTGTTGGCAGAGTACCATTGCCCTTTCACACCCTCATGATGTCGGCAGAGTACCAACATCCTTTCACACCCTTCTGGTGTTGGCAGAGTATAAACACTCCTTTTTAAAATCTTCTTTTAAGAGTCTTCAATAAAGTAGAGAATAACATTGAAGAACAAGTAAGAGATACTCACCATTGGATAACCTTATGAATCCCCTCACAAATACCTCTTAAGAAATCTCTCACTCTTCAATCCCAAGACACTCTCCCAAACACTCTCCAAGTGCACTCTCAAAAGAAATTTGCAATAGGAGTTTTTAGGAGTTTAGTTTTCAGGACTTTATATAAAAAGGACAAGCAAAAATGTCCAAAAAATAAAAAAATTAATTTGACCATCTTGGATAGTACAGTTGATCATACTTCATATGTACGAATTGTTCAAAATTCCTTATATGATCTTGTATGAGCTTGTTTTTGTACTATGTCAGCCGTATGTATGAACTAACATCATACTATATGAACAGTTCAAAAATGAACAAGTTCATCATGTACAATTCTATACGAATGCATTTTATATACTAGTTGGCATACAATACAAACTTCATTTTGTACACTACGATCAGTTTAATAAAATAATGCTTTATTTGGCACAAAAATGGATGAGTTCATTTTGTACTCTGGATGTCGTCTATACAAACCCAAGTTCATATAGTACGAACAATTCAAAAAAAATTATCTATTCAGTATGGGATGAATTGGTACGCACCAATGTTGTACTTTGGACATCATTTGTATGAAACTCATTTCATACAGTACGATAAGTATAGAAAATAATGAGTTCATTTGAGATGAACTGGTACATTGTCATTTCATACTCTGAACATCATATGTATGAATGTAACTTCATACAGTACGAACAATTCAATCAAAAATTTCTAAGTTATGATTTGATTAACTGCTTTATGGAGGAACACTCAGGTTAAATTATCCCATACGATTCCAAAATTGTTCAGTATAATTAGTTTAAAAATACAAGTTTTGACTCACTCCCCTAGTGTGTGTGTGAGTTCATATCCAATTACAATCACACTCTCTCAGACTCAAGTAAAAGAGAAGAAAAAATATAGACTTCAATTACAAGAAACTCTAATATAATCTATCTTGAAGTCTTTGGCAATCTATGTTGAAACTTGTTCACTATGAATTAGGTTATTAAACCTAAGCTTATGTACCAGCGGCTAACTAAGAGGGGGGGTGAATTGGAAATTAAAAAAGCAGCCTCACACTCTCCTAGTGTGGGTAGAGAACCCTTTGTCCTTTCACACTCTCCTAGTGTGGGCAGAGAACCCTTCGTCCTTTCACACTCTCCTAGTGTGGGTAGAGAACCCTTTATCCTTTCACACTCTCCTAGTGTGGGCAGAGAACCCTTCGGCTGTTCACACTCTCCAATTGTCGGCAGAGAACCAGATCTCCTTTCCCAAGAAATCTAAAAGGAAGAAAGAAAAGAGTGAAGTGATCACAAATCAAAAGTAAAAACTCTTACATTTAAACACCAAGTGAAGCCTTCACGCTCCAGTAGTAAGAATTATCCTTCGAACACTCTCTCACACTCTCTCCTTGACTCTTCTTTCAATAGGCACAAAGATCAGTGAGCAAAAAGATTAGGTGGAAGTCTAAATTGGACTATTTATATGAAAGACATGAAAAAACGTCCAAAAACTGCAAATTTTTAAGTTAACATGTAGTGGATCATCCTGGATGATTTTACTTAAATGTTTTGGAAACAAACCAAATGTACATTGGTATGAACTGAATTCGTACCCGATCATCATCCCGTACGGATTAGGTTCGTCCGGTATGAACGGTTATTCCATAGGTTGGTTCCCAAAAACTGCTGAACGTCGCCAAAATCTTCAGAGTCAGTTTACTTCGTCCTAGGATGAATATGGGTTCATCTAAATGAAATTTTTCCATAGAGCAACTCGTCCTAGCACGATTATAAATTTCATTTGAACGAAAATTCTCCAGAGGAGATTTCATCCCGGGACGAATACCCTTCATCCTGGACGAAAATACTCCAGAGAGCAACTCATCCTGGAACAATTATAAATTTCGTCTGAACAAAAATTTCCAGAGAACATTTTGTCCTGGGATGAATACACTTCGTCCTGGATGATCAGGACTTACAAAAATTTTCTTCACTTCCTATTCATTCCATTGCTCTTATGAGAAGATAATTGATCTGATCGTCTCGTATGACTATGTTCGTCCTGTACGATCAGTAAAATTTTTTAAAGATCTCGTTAAGTGTGTGTGTTTATTCACTTAATTACAATCACTCCCTCTTAAACTTAATTCAAAGAAAAATACAAGCTTTAAATACACAAAGTATCTCATACTGAATTTGATTTAAAGTATTCGTAGTCTGAAGTTTGATTTTTCTGAAATAATAGTAACACAAGAGCAAAAATAACTCTTCCAAAAAGTGTTAGGAGATAACTACACATAAAATAATAATATTTGAAATCATCAAAACTATACAAGTTACAAGAATGTAAAACATGCAAATAGCAACTCTCTTAACAATCTCCCCCTTTTTGATGATGGAAAAAAAATTATTGTTTGTATAATTTTAAATTCTAAGAATCTCCTAAACTCCCCCTGAATTGATGAACACATGAAAATAAGGAGGCATTGAACAACATAAATTTTTTTTGTTTAAAAAAAAATTTGAAATACAAAACAAACACACAACATATACAACATACACAAAACATAAAACAAAAACAGACACACATACAATACGAATCAAATAATACCACGAATCAAACAATTTCTCCCCCTTTTTGACAACAACAAAAGTGAAGAAGAAAAAGACTTGAAATGTAAGCAGACATATAAAAATCATTTGATAATTTAATATTGAAAGTGATTGAAATAAGTTATGAAAATAAAATTAAAACATTAGGCAAATCATAGTAATTCATAGAATTTAAGAAGAGATATAACATAGATAATAAAAAGAATTTATCAAAAACATGAGACAATTTAGACATTAAGATAGAGAAAATCATTGCAAAAATGATGAAAATAAAAATTGTATATTTCAAATTTCAATATGAAATATAAATGAACATAAGATCAATTTGAATTAATAGATTAAAAGAGTCTGAAAAGAAATAGCTACCACATGTGGCGCTTTGCGCAACTTTTTCAAAGTTGTGGTACATTTTTTGTGCATCTTTTCACTTGTTGGGCTTATTTTGTTCATCTTTTTCACATTGCGAACTTTAGCGCAATTCTTTTAATTTTTGTACATTTGTATATTTTTCAAGAGTAAACATATTTTTTCCAAAATAAATAATAAAAAATTTCAAATTTATCTAAGTACATAAATATTAATTAATAAGTGAAATACAAAATAAGAAAATATCGCAATTGTAATAATAATATTAACAATAATGTAGTCTAAATAAGAGACATGAAATTAACAATCTTATTAACATTAAGTTATAAGCAAAACTTAAATTTAGAAAACTTAGATTTTCTAATGAATTTAATTTTAACTTACAAATCAAGATATATCACTATTTAATATTAAAAAATTTAATGATTGTCATAAAGGTTAACACACATTTCAATACCATTAAAGCTAAAATACGAGAACATATATTGATATCAATATGAAGATATTACAATCTAAGCCCAGGATATCAATACAAAAACAAAATATCTAAAAAAAAAGAAAATACAATAAACTTTCTTAAAACAATAACTAACACACAAACTACAAAAAATACATAAAATCAAGTGCAACTATAACTGAGAAGTGCCCTGATCTGGAGGAGGAGGAGGGGGTGCAACACCAAAGATGTTAAAGTAAGACAAAGGAACGGATTATAGAATGGTCAGAATTAAAGGACATGTTGGTGACCCCGACTTTGAGATTTTGATGATGCCAAATAATGATTATTTTGAAATAGCTTTTCATTGGATATTATTTTATTTGCTATTGTCCTTGAGTACTAACATTTCAGGAAGATCACAAGTGACTCAGGAAGAAAGGAAGACTCAAGAACGGGTAGATTACGAGTATGAGTCAGATATTATATTTTTTTATTTATAGTATTTTTATTTTCTTGAGTCT
>NW_021318966.1:26347-28720 GCF_001605985.2 Dendrobium catenatum | reverse complement strand
CCCTCTTGTCATTTAGTGATTTCAGGCGAGGAAGTAGTGAAAGGTTTCTTTATTGTAGAGATAGACGAGGGTAAGGATAAAACCAAACTGTGTTGAAGCAAATAAGTTCTTCACCTGAAAGGTAAGTTGTTCTTGGATTAGGATTCTAGAAGGTGTGATCTTTGCTGAGACAAACCTAGGAAAAGATTCCTCATTTGCTTTGGAAAGGAAGTTCTCAAAAGAATTTCTATGTGGTTTCCTAGCCAGAACCTTTTGTCTCTTACTTGAACTTGCCATTTGAAAAAGATCTAAAGTACGAAAGAGATTGAAAGTGAAGTTTAGAGTGTGACTATTGAGTTCAAAAGCCCTTCTATTTATTGAAAATGTCATGTTCGTACCAGACAAGAAATTTTTGTCCCGTACGAACTTTTCGATTCGTCTCGTACGAACAAATTTTGTATGGACGAACCAATGGGTCAAAATGAAACGGCTTTTCATAATCAATACAACTTACAAAGTGTCCTTTCGTACAAACGTTTGACCAGACTGATCGTACAGACGAACACGTGTTTGTCCTGGGACGATCAGTACTTATGATCATTTTAAAGGCAGTTAAATTTATCCCCTGTATCGAACTAACATGTGTTCGTCCGGACGAACCAAAAGTTCATACGTACGAAGTTAATATTAAAAACTACCTTATTCATTCAATTGCTTTATTCATTCATCACGTTGTTTGAAAAACATTTTGTCCCGGACGATCGTGACGATCGTACAGACAAAGTGACAATTAAAAATTGAAAACTACACGCAAACGGTTCAAAATTTGACAGTTAGATACACTACACAAATCGTCTCGTATGAAAAAATTTTATCCCGGACGATGGACACTAAAAAATTTTAAATCATGCACTCAATTAAAACTAAAACACAAACACACTAAAAAACTCACTGAAAATTGAAGAACATAACCCTTTTAAAAAAATAGGGGAGATAAAAATATTTTTGATGTTTTAAATTTTTTGAAAAAAAAAAAGATACAAATTCAACAGTACGTTCTCCCCCTTTGACATTATCAAAAGAGAGGAGGCACAAACAATAAATAAAATGAACAAAAGACAAAAATGTTCCCTGATCTAGAGAAAACAAAATAAATATTCTTAAAATGAGAAAGCTATCTCTTGGTTTTAATCAAAAACTTAGTAGAATTGGATTGACAACGCAAAGCCAAGAAAAGGTTAGAAATTCAGAATTTGATAATCTAAACTCAATTTCTTTTAAAAAGGCTAAAAAACTTTTTAAATCAATATCTAAATCAAGGAATAAATTAGAAAAAGAAACACTAATTTTTCAAAACTCATTTCATAAATATATCTAATAGAAGATTAATGCGCGAATTATTGAATCAGGAATCATGTTTTTCAAAATCGAGTATTGAAAGTATCAAGGGTTTTCTTAAGCTTTTAAGAAGTACATGAATGGTAAGCATTAAATTTTGTGGGCTCATTTTATTCCTCTTGTCAATTTGATGGCGCTCTTTGCGCATCTTTTGATTTTTGATACACTTTGTGTATATTTTCAATTTAGCGTCTTTGTGCATCTTTTATTTTTGGCATCATTGGACAAATTTTTTTTTTTAATATGCTACCTTTCCGAAATCCTAAAAACAAAAGTAAACTCATCCTATTAATAAAGCGAATTCTTGATTATGAAAATTATGAGTTAGATTCAACAACTTGCAAAAGATCTCTATGCGATAAATAAAATGTAGGGAGATAAAAAATTTAGTTTCAAAAACCAATTTAAAGATGAAAAAGATTTTAAATCAAAAGTAGAATAACCACTTTTAGGAAATAGAGATTGAGAATCAAAAACATGAGTTTCCTTCCTTTGACTGTTTTAGAGAAGTCAAACACAACTTACCAAAGATTTCAAGAAAAAACAGGAAGTAGATTTTTTATTTTTAGAAAAGTGAATGTGTGCATTGATCAGAGAAAAACTTTCATGAAAACAAAAATTTCAAAGAATAAACAAAAACACAAAATAAAAATGAAAAACAAAAAATAAAAACACAACACTAAAACATGAAAGGCTTTTAACCATTATCTCCCTCCTGGTCCGATGCTTCAGAAACCAGATCGGCCCATGCGATTTTTTTCCTTTCAACATTTCACCAGTTTAAATTTTACTTCGCCTTGTCCTTTTCTTTCGTAGGAAGAATTTTTAAATTAGGGCACTAATTTTTCATATGTCCAGGCTTCCTACATCGAAAGCAAATAACGTTAGAAAGAATATGAACATCCTTACCATTTTTACCTTTTTTCTACTTTTTCTTATGCTTTGGCGAGCTTTGTGATTTGCTTGACAAGTCATTGCATTCGTCACCAACTAAGC
>NW_021318966.1:6761-26172 GCF_001605985.2 Dendrobium catenatum | reverse complement strand
TGGAAAAGGCCTTTAGGACAAGGCCCTTGGACTTAGGTTTTGAGTCTGGATTTTTGGATTTGGTCTGGATTTTGAGCTTGATTGATTAGATTTGAATTATCTAAATCCTTCATGATCATTTAAATGATCATAATTGATTGGATAGGATTGATGTTAGATCAAAGGTATGATATAGGCTGAAGTCTGGATTCTGAACTGGATTGAAGTCTGGATTTTGATTAAGGATTGGATTGAATTGAGATCAGGTTTGAATTAGTGTCAGGATTGATTTGAGGTCTGGATTGATCTGGGATCTGGATGGATCCTTAATGACCTCATACAAAAATGAAGTCAACATTAATCAGAGAAAAACTTTCACGAAAACAAAAATTTCAAAGAATAAACAAAACACAAAATAAAAATGAAAAACAAAAAAACAAAAACACAACACAAAAACACGAAAGGCTTTTAACCATTATCTCCCTCCTGGTCCGATGCTTCAGAAACCAGATCGGCCCATGCGATTTTTTTCCTTTCAACATTTCACCAGTTTAAATTTTACTTCGCCTTGTCCTTTTCTTTCGTAGGAAGAATTTTTAAATTAGGGCACTAATTTTTCATATGTCCAGGCTTCCTACATCGAAAGCAAATAACGTTAGAAAGAATATGAACATCCTTACCATTTTTACCTTTTTTCTACTTTTTCTTATGCTTTGGCGAGCTTTGTGATTTGCTTGACAAGTCATTGCATTCGTCACCAACTAAGCTATCTCTTTCTGTATCTTCAGCTTTTAGAACAATCGTTTCACCTGCATCCAAAAGTCTTTGACCCAAATCTTGCTCGTAGGCAATGAGTGAGCCAATCAAACTATCAATAGAATATTCATTCAAATCTTTTGATTCACAAATAGCAATTACTTTAACATTGAACTTATCCAGCAGACAACAAAGAATTTTGTTAACTTTTTCAAAATTTGAAAATTCTTTTCCTAAGGCATGCAATGATGTTACAATTTGAATGAACCTGGTATACATGTCTAAGATTGTTTCAAAAGGTTTCATGAAAAATGGTTCAAAATCATGCATTAACATATTCAACTTTGATTGCTTGATTTCACTAGTGCCTTCGTATATGGTGTGTAGTTTTTCCCAAACATCCTTACCAGTAGTGCACGTGGATACTAACATAAAATCTTCAGAATTTAAAGCACAGAAAAAGCAATTTAAAGATTTTGTATTTAGTTGTTCTTCCCTGTTTCATTGATTAAAAGGAATCTCAGTTTTAATTCCATTAACAATACGTGATGGTGATGAATAATCATTTAAAATCATATGCCACATATGAAAATCTATCAATTGCAAGAAAATAGACATGCGAGTTTTTCAAAAATCAAATGACATATTTTCAAATAAAGAAGGTCTGGTGATTGAATATCCTTCCCTAATATTATGATTTGAAAAATTAGCCATGGATCAAAATTCAAAAGCTTTTAAAAACTTATTTTTTGAAAATGGCTCTGATACCACTTGAAAGTGCTTAAATGACACTAGAAAGTGCTCTGATACTACTTGAAAGTTTGTTAGAGATATTAAGCATTATAGAACTGGCCCAAGGCTAAATAAAGAGAGTGGTGGATTGGTAAAAAAGAAACTTTAAGTAGAGTACAAACCAAAATCACCACAAATAAAATAAATGCGGAAGCAAATAATAATAAAGAACACACTAGTTTTATAGTGGTTCGGTCAAACCTTGACCTACGTCCACTCCTTGGAGGTACCCTCCAAGTATTGCACTAAAACAAGTGTCTCTCCTTTAGCCCCCACAGCTAGGCGGAGAAGCCCTTACAAAATCACTTCCATCTTCGCCGGTGCGGCGGAGTCGCCGGGTCCTTTGACACCAAGGTGAACTTCTTCTTTGGTGAACTTCCCTTGAGACAAGCCTTGAATCTAACGGTATTATGATGCAAGCCTGCCGGAGCAACCCTATAGAATCCCCTCCACACTCCCTTGAGTCCCCCCTCACAGGATCTTCTCCCTCTCAGACTTCACCCGTTCCTCACTCCCTTTTAAGCTCTCTCTTCAAGTCTTTCCCACAAGAACGAAGCTACAATGGCTGCCAAAGACACTTACAAAGTGCCTTATCATAGCTTAAATAGAAGAGCTAAAAACAAGCTCATTAATACAAGTTGCCGACATTATCGTCCATGATGATAGGCATATCGTCATGTACGATCAGTATAATTTAAGCCCAATCAGCCGGGATGATTTGAGATGATCAGAAGAAGTTTGTTCATATCGTCGAGGACGATAATATATTATCCTGGATGATCAGTACAAATTGTGGAATATCGTCCTCGACATCGCCCTAAAAAATAACTATCCGATGACCAATCGTCTAGCATATCAGCCAGGATGATTTTGCAATCATCCAGGCCAATTTGATCATGAAATCAAGTCATAATTGCTTTCCTTAAATTTTAGAGAAATTTTGAAAAAATTGTCCTGGATCGTCTTGGACGATATTTTATAGTCCTGGACGATCCACCTGGACGATGTCCAAAAATAGGTTATTTCTAAATAGATCTGACGGCATATTCTTTCTGAATTGAGCCTATCATCCTGGCCGATACAAAATCGTCCAGGACGATGTGGTTTGCATAATGACGGCTGCTTTAATGAGGATGCCCTAATTAGGGTTTCTGCTTTTAAACAGATCGTCCAGGCCGATATAAATATCATCCTGGATGATATTACCAAAAATATAAACTCTTAGGGAACTGTCAGAAATCTTCCAAGTTACAAAGCATCATGACCCACACCAAATACAATAGACTCAAGAAAGGAAAAAGGGTACAAACTGACTCAGACATAGTCTACCCAATCTTGAGCTGGTTCCAAATTGTAGTCCTATCGTGTGAACCTAAAATGTTAGTATATAAGGCAGTCATAGAGAAAAAAGAATGTTTGCTATCATCAAAATCATAAGCCATAGATCCGCAACATTAGTCAGTTATGTGATAAGGGCTCTAGTGTTAAATTTTTTTTCACACTATCTATATATTAAACCAAAATAGAAATGATGTACTACATGGAACTAGGGTAAATAATGTGTATATAATAGATTTGAATTACATTAAAGCTCATAATGCTTTTTGTTAAAAATTAATTTCTAATGAATCATGGTTATGGCATAAGAGGCTTTATCACTCTAGCATAAAAAACCTTAGAAAAATTATCCAAAAAGAACTTATTAGAGGTATACCAAAACAATACTTTACTAAGGATCACCTGTGTAATTTATGTCAACTAGGAAAATAGTTGAAGTCCTCCTTTCATTCCATTAAGGATCTTCCATTAATGATCTTAGAACTAGCAAATAATTAGAAATTATTTACATGGATCTTTTTTGACTTGTTAGCCACTGTAAGTTTAGGATGGAAGGTTTATGGATTTATGATTGTTGATGATTTTTTTAGTTTCACCTGGGTTAAATTTTTATTTCATAAAAGTGGATCATTTAAAGAATTTAGATATTTTTTGAATTAGATTCAGAGAAAAATAAGATGTGAAATTATTTTAATTCAAAGTGATCATGAAGGTGAAATAAAAAATGAAAAATTTAAGAAATTTTGTAAAAAAAAGGAATTGATCATAAATTTTTAGCACTTATGATCCCTCAGCAGAATGAGATAGTCGAAAGAAAAAACATAACATTAATTGAAGCCGCTCAAGCCATGTTGGTAGAATATTCACTTTCTAAATATTTTTGAGCTGAACCAATTAATACAGCTGAATTTATTCTCAATAGGGTGAACATTAGATCAAAATTGAATAAAACACCCTATGAGCTACTTAAGGGGAGAAAATCTAATTTGTCATATTTGCATATTTTTAGATGTAAGGTGTTCATTCATAATAATTGAAAATCTCCTTTAAAAAAATTTAATCCAAAATTTAATTAATTAATTTTCTTGGATACTCTAGTATTGGAAAATCATATATAGTGTTTAACAAAAGAACTTTGGTAGTTGAGAAGACCACACATGTTGTATTTAATGAATATGACATTTTAGAAGAGCCATGTTTGGAAGAGGATCATATAGAAAATAACTCCCAAGAAATTAAAAAGATAAATTTGGAAGAAAATGTAGAAAAAAAGAACCCTTTGCTTAGAGGATTGAAATTTTCTAAGAATCACCGTAAGGAAATTATTTTAGGTGAACCTAGTGATTGTGTTAGGACTAGGCATGGACTTAACAAAGAGGTAAACCATTCTTCCTTTATATCAAGGATTGAACCCACAAAGTTAATCAAGCACTTTCGGATGAATTTTAAATTTTTTCCATATAATAAGAGTTGAATCAATTGGTAAGGAATGAAGTTTGGGAATTAATTGAAAGGCCAAAGGATTAAAGTATAGTTTGAACTAAGTCGGTGTTCAAAAATAAAATGAATGATTCAGGAGTTGTGATTAGAAATAAGGCTAGATTAGTGGCTAAGGGGTATAATCAAATTGTAGACATTGATTTTGAAGAGACTTTTACTCCTATAGCAAGACTTGAAGCAATTAGGATTTTATTAGCATTTGTCTATTTTAAATTATTTAAATTGTTTCAAATGGATATTAAGAGTGCCTTTTTGAATGGAGAGATAAAAGAGGATGTTTATGTTGAGCAACCTCCAGGTTTTGAAAATTTTAAATTCCCTAATCATGTTTTTAAGTTGAAAAAGGATTTATATGGATTGAAATATGCACCTAGGGCTTGGTATGAGAGGTTAAGCACTTTCTTATTAGAGAGATATTTTATTAAAAGAAGTATGGATAACACTCTCTTTTATAAGAAATTAAGAGATGATATACTCATTGTTCAGATATATGTTGATGATATCATTTTTTAGTCTAGAAATAAAATTTTTTTTGATGATTTTTCAAAAATAATGAGTAATGAATTTGAGAAGAGTTTAATGAAGGATCTGAGTTATTTTATGGGTTTTAGTATTAAGCAAAATAAGAAGGGAACTTTTCTTAGTTAATCAAAGTATATTAAGGACATTCTTAAGAAATATGAAATGAATAATGCTAAACTAGTAACTACACCAATGAGTTCCTCAGTTAAGTTAGATAATGACCCAAAAGGGAAAATATATTAATCCAAAGAAATTTAGAGGTATAATTGGATCATTGCTTTATTTAACTGCTAGCAGACTTGATATAATATTTAGTATTTGTTTGTGTGCTAATCTGATAAAAAAGAATCACATTTGACAGTAATAAAAAGGATTTTAAGATATCTTTTGGGAACTCAAAACTTAGGAATTTGGTATCATAAGTATAGCTCTTCATTTGAAATTATTAGATATTATGATTCAAACTTTGTAGGTTGTAGGGTTGATCGAAAGAGTCATCTATAACTTATCAATTCATAAGAAATTCATTAGTTTCTTGGTCTAATAGGATTCAAAATTTTGTAGTCCTATCTACTGTAGAAGCTGAATACATTGCCTTAAGAAGTTTTATAGAAAAGTACTTTGGTTCAAATAATAATTAATTGATTCAATATTTATAATAGGCATAATTCCAATTTATTATGATAATATAAGTGCCATTTTCATTTCAAAGAATCTTATCAAACATTCTATAGCCAAACATATAGACATAAGGCATCACTTCATTAGAGATCATGTAACCAAAGGAGAAATTGAATTGAATCATGTTTCTACTAAAATCAACTTGCAAATATTTTTACAAAATCACTAGCCTTTGACACATATAGCACCTTAAGTACGAGGTTAGGTGTGATTTATCTTAATGCTTAAATAAAATTTTCTCCAAACATGATAAGTTCTTTATGTGTGTCTATTTTAGTTTTCTATTTCTATTTATTTATTTTTATTTATTTATGCGTGTTTATTTTTGTTTTGATTTTGATTTGTGAGTTTTTAGTTTGGAAGCATGTCACTTGTTGAAGGATGATGGATTTTGAGAAGTTTTATTTTGTTTTTTATGCTTTGTTTTCTAAGTGTTTTGTTCATATTGTATGAAATATTTTTATACTATATGAATTCTATAGTATGTCAATTTTTGGTTTTGGAGTTGAACATGCAAAATTTTAACTTTTCATAAAATTTTGT
Organism: Dendrobium catenatum; assembly: GCF_001605985.2. NCBI lineage: Eukaryota > Viridiplantae > Streptophyta > Magnoliopsida > Asparagales > Orchidaceae > Dendrobium > Dendrobium catenatum. The sequence goes on along the minus strand of NW_021318966.1, from coordinate 20,061 downwards.
ACTATACGGTGACATCATCATACTGTATGATATGTACATATTCGTCTGTACACATGGGGATGGTTTGTCAGTTAGAATCAGTTATCATTACTGATCGTACATATGAAATATACTTTCATCTGTACGATCTAGTTTTCAGTTTCTATGTTGGATGAACCTAACCACCTTTAAAATGATCTTTAATATTCTAATCATCTCGAACAAACACTTTTTAATATGTACGAACGTGTGGTTAAAACGTTTGTACGATAGGATGCCTCGTAAATGGCATTTTATGAAATTTTTTTTTTTGTTTCCATTCGTACGTACGAAAATAATTTCGTCCTGTATGATTTATTGATTGTATGTACAAACCAAATTTCATATTGTATGATAGGTCATTTTTCTTTAAATAGAAGGGTCGTTGAAGTCATTTTCATTTACTTCATATCCATTTCTAAATCCTCTAGATCCCTTGTCTTAGAAATGGCTAGCTCAAGTAAACATTCTCATGTTTCTAAGGGGTCCTCATCTAGGAGTGGTGGGGAAAATAACTTTCTTTCCAAGGATAATGAGGAAGCCTTTTTTAGGTAGGTTGCTGCCAAGATCACTCCCTCTAGACTCCTTATCCAAGATGGCATTCACTTTTCTATTATACCCCTTATTGCATCAACCTAATTCTCCTTCATTCTCACTTTGATATGTGCCTACCATAAATAGACCTTTCAATATTTCTTGGCAAACATGAGTTTTAATGAGGACCAAACTATGATAAGTTCTTTTGTTCAAAAATAACGAGTTGAAATCACCAGAAGACTTAGGGAATTTCCTTCATTTGAGAAATCATGGCACTCGAGCTCACACTTTGACTTCTAAATTTGACTATGAATGGACCAAAATTAATAAAACTCTTAGAGGAGTCTCTCAAGCATGCCATTTAGTAAGAGTCAACACTTTGCACCAAAATGTCCAGATCATCCAACATGTCGTAAGAACCTCAATTATTCCTAAGGCTAGTGATCATATAAATATGACTCCTCTCCTGTCCACTATGATATACCTGATTATACCCGAAAAACCCTTTGATGAGGCCCAACTCATCATATATTTCATTTATAATCTTTTTGAAATTAGGTTTCCTCTTCATAAGAGGAAAAAGAATGTTGTTCTAGGACACTTAATGGTGTACATCTTAAATAACAAGTACCATATACTTTATCCTGATCCTCCCACATAACTTCCTATCTTTTCACTAATGCTTCTTTCGGCCACTATTTGGGAGAGATCATAATTCAGAGAGTGATTACTCTAAATAAGAAGGGGGAGATCCTACACCTACACCTAGATTCGATCAACACTACTTTCAGGAGTTGGTCCAGCATTTTGATGGATTGGAGACTCACTTTGATCAACATTTTGATCAAATTAAGACTCATTTAAATTAGCAGGATATGAGATACTAGGAGGACATGGGGTGGATTCGTGGTTAGTTTGATATGGTAAATATAAATATAGCTATCATGAATAGTATTTTTCAGTGTTCGCCCAGCCACCTCCTCAAGACCAAGGCCCCCTTTAAGTTTTAGATGTACTTCTACCAGTCTTATTCTAGTGATGTTATGGTGTTTTCTATTTCATTTTTTTAGTGGTTATTTGATGTTGTTATGTTTTATGTGTTGATGTTTTATATTTTATTTTATATGATATCCATGCATTGAATGTATCTAATCCTTTTGATATCAATGAAAAATGTCATGTTTTGAAAACTTGCATTTGTTTCTTACTTTTTTAAAATGTTAGTATGCCTATACGAAAATCCTTTTGTAATTGATCTTGAATGTGATATAAATTAATTTGCATTAAAACATTAATTTTATTACAAAATCTAATTTTTTTAAAATTTTAAATTAAATTATAATTGGATTTAGATAAGGAGATCAATTTCTTATTCTTTTAGGTTAAAATAACTATAATATTATTATTGCAATATTGATATCATATTATTTTATTTCTTTTTTAATATGTTTATTTTTGTTATTAGAGAAGTTTGATTTTAGATTATTAATTTTGGAAATATTCAAAAAGAATAGAAAAAGAAATTCACAATGTGTGTAAAAATCTAAATATTATGCAATGGCTTGTAAAGTGAAAAGAGGCACAAAATTAACCCAAATAGAAAAGGATGCACAAAGTGTGCCACAAATATTTAAAAAAGATGTGCAATGTCACTAATTGAAATTTTATTATTATTATGTTCTTTCCACTATCATTTAATCTCTAATTAAAATTAATCTAACTCACAATTATATTTTATATTAAAATTGAAGTTAATTAATCCTCATTTCATCATTTTTGCAATGATTATTTTTTATTTAATTTGTCTAGCATGAATCATGACCTTGATTAACTTTTCTTTTCTTAGATGTTCTTTGATTTAAAATTTTGAATTTTTTTTAGTCTTTTGAAATTAATATTGTTATTGCAATTGGTTTAAAATAATTTTCAAGGTCATTTCTTTTGCTTTATCGTTTGACATAATTCATTTCAAATTCTACTTTCCTTTTTATTGTTGTCAAAGGGGGAGTAATAATATTGTTTATTTTTTATTTGTTGTTTGGTTGATGTTTTATTTTTGTTATTTGCCTTTTGATTACTTGTGTATTCTATTGCTTATATTCATGTCTTTTATTTTTGTTATTATTTTTTTATGTTTAAATTTTTTAATCTTCATAGGATTACCTATATTCAAATATGTTAATTCATTTATGGAGGGTTTAAATATTAACTCAAATAATAATTATTTTGCCATCATCAAACAGGGAGAGATTGTTGCAACTTAGTTTTCATAATTAAGATTTTCATATTATATGTGTTTTCGATGGTTCCAAATATTATTATTTTGATTACTGTTTCTCTTAACATTTATTCGATATATTTCTTTTATTGTTTATGAGTACTAACATTTAAGAAAAATCATACTCTAAATTATTGAAGACTTCAAATCAGATTAGATTATGGTTCCTTATAAATGGAGTATGTATTTTTTATTTTTATTGAATCTAAGAGAGTGTGATTGTAATTGAGTAACCATGCACACACACATTGGGGGAGTGTTAAAAATTCATAATTTTTAAACTAATCATACTATACAATTTTAATTCTTATGGAATGATTTGTTTAGTTATTTCCTCCAATAAGTAGTTATATGAACCAGATGAAGAAAATTTTCTAAGTACTATTTATACTATACGAAGAGACATTTGTATAGAAGACTTCCAGAGTATGAAATAGATACGCATAAGTTCGTCCTGACGATCATCAAAATTTTTCTTAAATAATCATACTTCACGAAGTACTCTTCATATAGGCGACGTCTAGATTATGGAAAGATTGAGTCACTTTTCATCCCGATGATCTTAAATTTTTTCTAAACTAATCATGCTGTACGAAGTGCCCTTCGTACAGATGACGTCTAGAGTACTAAAGAATAGGTCCATTTTCATCCCAATGGAGATCAATTTTTCCTGAACTATTTGTACTGTACAATCTCATGTTCGTATAGATGATGTCCACAGTACAAAATTATGGGGTATCTTTTTATCGCAACGAATCAAAATTTTTTTTGAACAGTTCATATAGTACGACATGAGTTCATACTATACAATCATTGTATATAAAAATGGTTTTTATATATTCATACGAGCAAATTTTAAAATGTTCGTATGTATGATTGTTGATCATATTGTATGATCATATACGCTCAAAATTGAAATTTTCAGTTTTCTAGACGGTTTTCATATCTTTCATATAAAGGGTCCTTAGAAACTGACTTGGACTTATCTATTCATCAAAATTTCTTAGAGAGCAAGTGATAGTGTGATTTGGGAGAGTGTTTGAGAGAGAGTTCTTGTAAGTGGAGTGTGAAAGGTTCACAAGGTTACTCAAATATAAGAATCTTTGCATCACTTCTCTTTCTTTCTTCTTTTTATTTGCTCGAGAGAAGATTTTTGGAGAAGATTCAGTACTCTGCTAACACTTGGAGGGTGTGAAAGGATGATGGTACTCTGCCACATCAGGGATTGGTGGAAGAGAGCAAAATCATAAAGGCTTCTCCACCTTGCTGTGGGGGCAAAAGGAGAGTCACTTTGATAATAGTGCAATACCTGAAGAGGGAGTCTTTAGGGAGTGAACATAGGTCTTATTGGCCGAACCACTATAAATCTTTGTGTTCTTTTTATTTTTCATCAATTTTAATTCTGTGGTTGAAAAATAAATTTTGAAAAGGAAAATCAAATTATTTTAAAATTATTAAATGGGTTTTCTAAAATTTACCAAGAGTTTTTAAAATTATCAATTCACCCCCCTCTTGGTTAGCCTTGGGACAATTGCATAGGTTTAACAACATATACTGACTTTTCAAAGATGACCACCGCCCCACCTTCATAAGTTCGTTATTGAGTGAGGATGAGTCTAGGGATCTTATTCAATTTCTTTCTTATTTTAGAGACTAGTTCACCTGGACATATAATGAAATGTTAATCTTATCCATTGAAGTCCATACACTTAGAATCCTGCATGATTTCATTCATGTCAAATAAGCTCCTCAATGCATGCACTTAGTGATAGAGTAGCAAGTCATTTCTAAAATCAAGAAATTATTCAAGGCAAGATTTATTTGAGTGGAATAATATCCCTCTTGGGTAACCAGCACCGTACCAGCTCAAAAGAAGAATGGTTAAGTCAAGATTTATATCTACTATAGATATCTGAATAAGGAGTATCATAAGGATGAATTTCCTTTACCCATACCTGAATTTATGGAGGATATTGGCTCTTTGAACATTATTTTCTTCTTTATGGATGGATTATTTTTTTACAATAAAATTAAGATGGTCCTACAAGATGAGAGAAACACTACATTTAGAACTCTTATAGGAATCTTATGCTATAATGTGATGCCATTTGGCCTTAAGAATATTGTTACAACCTACCAGTGGGCCATAACTCATATCTTTGACCACTTAAAACACAATCAAGTTGAGTGTTGTATTGATGATTGGTTATTAATAGAAAAGTTAAAAGAGGCTCACCTATTTGACTTAAGAGTTATTATTGAACGATTGTGCCGCTATGGACTCAAATTTGAATCCTTTGAAGTTTTCTTTCAGTGTCACTTCACAAAAATTTCTGCGCTTCATAGTAAGGCAACATGGAATTAAGATTAATCCTGTAAAAATTGAAGCCATCTTAAATATGCCACCTCCTAAGAGCTTTACTCAATTAAGGTCATTTTAAGGTCGGGTAGCATATATAAAGAGGTTTATTTCAAATATTTTTGGAAGATGTCAACCATTCTATGTCCAAACCAAAAATAACACTAAATTCATATGGGATAAGAAATGTCAAAATGCTTCTGATGATATCAAATAATACCTTTCCAATCTGCCATTTTTGGAAACCCATTTTACGGGAAAACTATTAATTCCTTACACTGCTACCCTCGATGAGTCACTCCGTGCTTTTTTAGCTCAAGTCAATAATGAGGGGAAAGAGAATACTCTCTATTACCTGAGCTGAAGACTTCTTCCTAAAGAAATATTCTACCCTTCAATCGAGAAGCATTGTCTTGCTTCAATTTTTACAGCCCAAAAAGTAAGACATTATATGCTCTCTCATCAAGTGAGTTTGATTTATAGATTCAATCCCTTATAATATCTATGACCATACTATATTGTCAAGATGTTTGGCACAATGGTCTATGATAGTGCTCAATTTGAAATCATTTTCATTCCCCTGCATGCTATGAAAGGAAATGCCATTATTGATTTCCTTACAATGTACCTATTGTTGGCTGATTCTCCTTTAAATGATGATTAAAATGACAAATAAATCATGAGTTTAAGAGAATCTCACAATCCTAATTGGGAATTATATTTTGATAGAGCAATGTCCTTTCAATGGGGAATAACTCAAAAATCTATAATCCTAAAAAAAGTCAGAATTGGCCTGATTTTTATAACCCTAGAGAAAGGAATAATGCATTTTTCCTAGCATTTATCAAAGCATTGTACAAATAATTAGGCCAAGTATGATGCTCTTATAATTAGCCTAAAACTTATAATCGTGATGGAGATTAAAGAGATTAAAATCACTGGTGATTCTCAACTAGTAATTAACCATATTGTAGGAACTTATAAGGTTTTAAATCCTAAACTTCTTAAAATATCACGAGTACACTAGTCACCTACTCAAACAGATTCTTGTTATAAATTTGTATAGAATTCTTTATGAAAGTAATTTTGTGGCAGATGCCTTAGCAAAGCTTACAAAGGAATTCACATGTTCAGAAAAGGACATCATCTCTATAAATATTCAAGGAAGTCAAGTCCTATATCTTATAAATTTGGAGCATATCAATAAGCAGTCTTCCCAGATCCTATCTACCTCTTCAAAAAATGATGAAGAAGCTGATTCGAGACAACCGTTCATCAACTACCTTTGAGAGGGAAAACTTACCTTGGACAAATTTTTTGCCAATCAAATTAAAAAAGTTCCCACTATTGACCTCATTTTTGTATCAGGTAATTATTACCTACCTGGGATCTTTCTTACTGCCCTGATGATTTACAGTTATCCTCTAATCAATCATGTAGGTCCCACTCAAACTCCAATCCAGATCCCTGATCAAATTCTAGTTTAGCCTCCAGCCCAATCTTTAGCTTAAGACCTCAAATCAAACATCAATCAAACTCTAATATCATCCAATCATTAACAATCACCTATTTGATTGTTAATGATATGGATAACTCAAACACAACCAATCAAACCTAGAACTTCATCCAAATCAACAATTCTAGGCCAAAATCCAGAGCTAAGGGCCTAGGTCCTGAAACCCTTTCAAGGTGATTTTTCAGTCCCCTTAAAACTTAGTTTAAGGGCCTCTGATTTATGATCTATCAATTTCATATTGATTAGAAATATCTCTAAGATCAACCCTCCTAATTTGTGCCAATTCTTAGGTCTCTAGTCCCAGAAAATAAATCTATTTGCAAAGGCTACAAAGCCTTCAAATATTTACATCATATGCCACTAAACCTTCTACCTTGTGGATTTTGACCATATGACCTTCTCCAAGACCTTTGATCATATCCAAACCCTTGATTATGGTATGTTAAATATTAAACTGCATTTTGGTGGACCTAGTTTTACCCATATTTGACCAGTTATTAAAATGACCAAAATGCCCCTAAAGAGAATAAATGGTCATTTTGGACCAAGTGATCTTTCCAATACATGAGACCAACTCCAATGATTTATATTTATCAATTCAAATCTATTGGACCCAAACCTAGACCCTAATTCAACCAGTTGACCAAGTCAACCTAAGTTAACCAAATAATCCCTTAAAGGTCTAAATGATTAATTTGACTGAAATGACCAATCCAGCTTATGGAACCACCTCCACTAGTCTCAAATCAATTATTTAAAATTGTTGGGCTCAAACCCAACCCATGGTAAGGCCAAGTTATCCAAGTCAACCATTGTTGACTAAATTAACCCTTAACCCAACATTTGTCAAATTCAAGCATTCAAACCATTTCAAATTAAATCAATATCTCAAAATTATTCAATTGGATACTTCACACATGCCCAAAATTTTCCAAGTCAAATCCCCCTAAATTTGACTTAGTCAACTCATTTGGAGGGGTTAAATCCCTCTCTTATCTCATGTATTTGATCAAAATTCCAAATTTGTAGCTCCAAGCACTTGACAAATCATTCAAACACCCAAATATACTCCCTTGACTACCATATCATCCCCATTAACTAGTTTGACTAGTCAAATAATCAACTTCTTTTTCTAATGGAAATCCAAATCCCCCTTTTAAACTTGCTTTACCCTATGTAAAGGAGTTAATTTCCTTCCCAAAGAAGACCTAAGCTAGCCCTTAAACCAATCTTAGCTTGGGTCTACCCAAATGAGGACAATGGGGTGTGTCCCGATTCAATTGTTATACTAGATTGTAAATTATCTCCACTTTTAGTTAAAATTTAAATTTAAAATTATGAAAAATCTATAATGCATGGAGCCTCCAAACTCAAGGCATTGGAAGATTAGACTACAATGAGTATATGTTTTAAATTTCATCAAATTTGGATAAGTATTTTAAAAGTTATGATCATTTGAATTTTTAGTTCAAAATTAGTTAAAAAGCTCTAGTTTGAGCAGAAACGTCCAATCGCAATACAAGCATGATTGAATGGTCCAGATATCATTGGATGGCATCACTCATATGATAAATAATACCATGGATCTAACTCTAGATTATGGGAGGTGATGTGGCCTCATCTGGTCCGTCTATTTGTCTGCGGTCGATCCAACTGTCATGACTATCCACTGACTCACTTAAGTGAGCCATGGATCGTTGCCACGCATTGCCACACAATAGCAATAAGGAAGGCGGCATAGCTAGAATGCCACAAGTGCACTACATGGCCTGGCAGTTGGATTTGGATAAAATTAATTTAAAAATTCCATTTTAATGACTAGAACTTCCAAAATTCACAGTAAATTCAATATTTCATCAAATTGAGTGTTTTTGGGCTCTTTGGAAATGTATTGAGCCCAATTATTTATTAAAATTAAAATTAAGTTGTTTTAATATCAAGTTTGTGAGTTATAAATATTTTTTTGAAAATTAATTTAATTAATTTTCTCGCAATCTAGTGGTCAAACTGGACCAAAATTTTGGTGGAAAATATTTGGGTATCTTAGGCATTTACTGTAATTTTCCTCAGACCATATACTAATTGGATTATTGTTATGTGAATTTTTAAAGTAATGGGTCCATTTTGAAATATAAAATTTGAAAATTCATAACTCTTCAGATTTATATAATTAGGATGTGAGATTTTTGTGGTATGCTTGTATATGTATCACGGATAGATGTATAGAGATTGGAACCTAATTAAATACTAGTGACACCTAAGAAAAATAATTAAGTATCATGTATAGATAACTTAGAAAATTTCTAAGAAATTATACACACATCCATTAAGGGTGAAACTTGATCATAGTAAATTTAGTGACATTTGGCACTATAGGTTTAAATTTCATTGGATTTTGAGCTTATTAGATCAAAAAATTAAACAAGTCAATTTTCAACATTTTTTAGGAGCCAAAATATTTAAACAATTATAATAAAACCAATTTATATCCAAAAATATACTTAATATATCAAACTAGCAACAAATTAATTCTCTACCTAAGAAAAATAAAATATGCTTAACTAGACCTCTAATTTAGCCTTAATTGGTATTTTATTGAAAATTAACAATTAATTGATTTAATTGATTAAAAATTCTAAATAATTTCCAAAAACTTGGAAAAACTCTCATGGGTCATCCCTGACCTTTAGGAGTGATTCCATTTAGTTTGGAATGAGATTGGATTAAATTAATCAAAACCTTTCTAATTGAATAATTTAAAAAATTTATTAATTTGACAAACTTTTAAAACTCATAAGTGATTCAAAAAAAAATTTAAATTAATAAAAATGAGTATCATTAAACTCAAATTAAGGTCTAGTGTTTTCTAAAAATATCAAACCACCATAAATAGGTCAAAGTCAAAAAGTTAATTTTCCAGTAAACCATAGTACAAATTTAGGTCAAAATTTCAAAAACTCATAACTTAATGTAAAAAAAATCAAATTAAGTACACTTAAAGACATTGAACTCTATTAGAGGTCTAATATTTATTAAAAATATCAAACAAATAAAAATAAAAAAGTCAACTTTTCCTTCGACTCTAGTTCAATTAACTCAAATTTAAAAAATTCATAACTAAATCTAAAAAAAATCCAATTCTACCAAACTTAATGTCTAATTATTTATCTTAAGGTCAAGTATTTAGAAAGAATATTAAAAATTTAGAATTTATTCTAATTTAAAAGGTCAAAATTTGACCCCTTAATTTAATATATTAAATAATTCAAATAAATCCAAAAAATTAAACTTTAATTTAAAATTTTTAAAAAAATTTATCCAATATTAAAACCAGCAACCAATTATTCTAATTAAATTTCTCAACCCTTTAAAATATATTTATAATACATTAAAATTTAAACCTAAACTAAATTTTGGTTTGACCTTCAACCAATCAAAATAGTAAACAACTTTAGAATATATCCAAATCATACAGCTTCTTGCTCTTACTTCAGATGGTTTGTTAGGACAACCAACTCTAGATCTAGACTAGGCTGGGGCTTACATTCCCATTACTTGTGTGTTGGATTTTTCATGGTTTTTACTGCATATTATTTGTTAAATTATTTGATTGATGTTAATGTTTACTTAAATTTTGTAATCTATGAATTTATGAGATGGGTGATATATTAACCTTACGCTAAGAATGATCTGGATGCTAACAATGCTTTCTACTAGTGGTCACACTCATGCAGGGATATAAATCAAGGGGGAAATAATAAATCATTAAATTGACAATCTTTTTACAAATGCTAATTATTAAAGCCTTTTTAAAATTTAAAAGAGCGTGGCCAAGTGTGACTGAGATTTTATTTAATGTGTATATATAACTGATTTGGATGTTTATTTATATGAAATTGCTTAGGATAACCTTACATGGAGTCTATATTTTTATTTTGAATTTTGATGTAATTTAATTAAGTTGAGTTATGAAAGTGAGACTTTGAGTTGGGATACAGGCATCCAACATGGAGCCTAAAGACGAGGAAAAATCCCTTAGGGGATGATTCCCTTCTAGTTGGACATCCAATTTAGGATTATTTTCAATATCCAAAGAGAAAAGAAAAATATCCCTTTAGGGGAAAGTTTCTTTTCTTTTGGATATTTGAACATAAGGAATCTAAGGAGCTCAAAGAAGGATAAAAAAAGTGAATACTTAAAATGTATCCCACCCAAAGTCACTTATGTTAATCCTAGGGTTAGAATCCTGGTTGTTGTAAGTGGTACATGCCACTTTTAATCTTTACAGACCCTTGGTTTTAATTAAAAAGCATTTGCCTATGTACATTTATTTAATTTAAGTGATTTGAATGATTTATTGATTTTTTTGTTTGAGTATAGGGTTGCCATCTTTTCTTAGATTCTTTTCTTGCATGTCATATCATGAGGGAAAGATCAAAACTATTAAATAAAACTTTTAGGCTAACATAAAAACTCTAAATATCTAAGAAGTAAGCCTGGGAGGGCCGAGAGTCTATATAAACATATTAATATTTTCTTTTCCATGTTAGGTACTTCCTCGCCTGTAGGTTTTGTTAGGCCACCTGACCTTTTAGGATGCAATCTTGTCAAGGGGATGTTATGCAATCTCTAAGGAAAAATATATTTTTAAATCTTTTTAAAAATGCTTCATATATTTTATGTATTTTATTGAGTTAATTAGCATACATTGCATTAAAAATTAATTTAAAAGCACCTAAATCTTTAATTATATTTTTCCTAAGCATTTTTACTCTACATAAAGATAAAAGACCAATTAGGATCTACACAAGATGTCGGCCGAACTCCTCAAATTTTTAACTAATAACATCTCCATAAGATAATTGGATTCATAGATTTTAATCGACTAGGTGGTTAGCTGACTCCCCAATCTATGCTAGGGTATGTCCATTTTTTGCACTGTATTAGCAAGGTTCATGTCACTACTGTCCAGTGACCAATTTAGATTTAGGTTCTGAGGTAGGTTAGGCCTTAAGACCACAATTTTTGGGAATATAATCCCAAATTTCTAATAAAATAATCAACTCAAATTAATTTTTTTCTCAATTCAAAAATATAAAGCCCAACTAATATAATAAGCTGTGGAACTTAAAAATGTTTTAAACTATTTCAAAATTCTAAGTGCCTCTTACCCTTCTTCACTTGGCCTCCAGAAAAAAGTGTTCAAAATTTCATCCAATTCTTGTTGAAATTCCAATTTCACCTCCTTGATATCACTCCTTAAAAATCCCCAGATAAAGTTTATGTTGTTTTTCTAATCGAGATTATTCATAAGGAATTCAATCTCCCTACAATATAATTAATGATAAGAGCTTGTGCAAGTAGGAAATTTAGAGCTCGCATTTACTTTTCAAAACTCAATTAATCTTCTTTGGGAAATCTAAATTAATAATAATCATTATCATCATGTCCAGATGATCAATGATATATGATATTTTCTTTCCTCAGAAAGATACACCATCTAATATTATAACTTTAAATATGAAAATAGTGATCCTTTATCCATATTTCATAATCAAATATTTGGTAGAGCATCATTTTATCCCTTTAGGGTTATATGTAGTTCTGCTTTAAATTTGACTATTGCAACCTGGGTGAATATTTTTAGTTTAACTATATGAACCCATTAGGGAATGATATCTTGTCCTCTTGAAGTAATATACCATTCAAAATGATGTGTTCAATCTTGAGATTGAAATTTAAAAATAAAATTTCCCAAAAAAGATTAATCTTTTAAAAACTCCTATTCAAAACTCAACATTTCAACAACAACACCCTCTCATATGCACTTATGAACAATACGTTATATCATCGATCGTTCGATCAAATGTGGCTACATTATTTAGACAAATGAGAGGCCTTGAAGATCGTTAATGAGGTCCATTCTGGACTATACGGTGCTCATCAATCAAGTCTTAAATTGAAGTTAAAAAATCAAAATACTTGGATACTACAGGATTATGATGATTGACAATTACATGAATGTAGCAAAATGTTATCATTAATGCCAAGTATATGTTGTGGTCTTACATCAACCACTTAAAATGTTGCATCCCACGATAGCTTTGTTTCCCTTTAAGAGTTAAGGCACGGATGTTATCACGATGATTGACCCTCCTTCTTGAAAGGGTCAACACTTCATTTTAGTAGCAACTGAATACTTCTCTAAGTGGGCAGAAGCAATCTCCCTACAAAATATAACATTACATCATGAAATGAAATTCTTTCATGACCATATCGTATATTAATTTTACATATCTCACATAATCATATCTGATAATGGGTATACTTTCAAGTCTACCAAAATCAATAATTTTGCATGGTGGCACATTATTGACTAAAAATACTCAACAATATATTGCCCATTGGCTAATCGGTTGGCTAAGGCCTTCAACAAAACTCTAGTGTAAATCATCAAGAAGACCCTCAATAATAACAAACATTAATGGGATGAGATATTGGTGGAAGCCTTATGGGCCTATCAAATTGTTGCAACTCATGACCCCGAATTTGAGATTTTTGATGATGCCAAATAATGATTGTTTTGAAACAA
>NW_021318966.1:0-6661 GCF_001605985.2 Dendrobium catenatum | reverse complement strand
TTCTACCCATTTTTCTCCCTTGAGTGAGTGTGGGCTCAACTTCAATTAGACATGTCATAATGAAAGAGGTGAGGTAGTACCTCTTTCAAATATCCGCGGCTTTGACATTTTTGCCTCCAACTGATTTGGTAGATGTGTGAAAGAGTCAAGTCCGAATCCTTCTGTATTTGTTGCAAACTTGCATGCGAGTAAATAACTAGTGTGCTAAGTTTCACAGTTTTCAGAAGACTTTTCAATTTTAAAATCAAGATTTCAATCTTTTAAGTAAAATTCAATCTCTTTTAAATCCTGATTGATTCCTATATTTTATCACTACATATAGAATCATAGCTCTTATAATTCAATATGTGTGAAAGAATTTAAACACCTTCAAATTCAACTCAAAAGATCAACCTTTCTGGCAAAGTCAAGTTTTGACATTTCACTCCCGAACAGTTCGTCGGGGTGAAAGAGTCGAGATTACTTGTTAGAATCTCCCCCTGTAAATTTGTTAACCTTTATGTTGAACGCGAGTTCAACATATTGAGTTTCAAAGTAAAGAGAGGTTCTGCTAGATTTTTGAACTTTCAAAACTTACCCAAAATTTTTCAAATCAATTTCAATCGTCATTGTCATGTGTCTTCTATAACATTCTATTGTAGTTGAACACATACAACACAAACAAAAAATTTTTCAATCAATTTTGACTTTGACATTTCACCCCTAAAATCACTTAGTGGGATGAAAGAGTCAAGCCTAGTTTCTTAGAGATCTTCAAGTTAACTTTGTAAACCTACATATCTGAATAAAAATCAGTATGTTTAGTTTCAAGGCTCGAAGAAAATCTATCCAATTCCAACCTCAAAGTCGATAAAACTTGGGTCCAAATTCAATCTCTAAATTGAATTCAAGTTTGACCTTAACCTAAAATTCAATTTCAATTTTAAGTCAAAATCAGGGCTTTGACATTTCATCCCAAGTCGATTGGTGAAATGAAATAGTTAAGCCCGATTTTTAGATTTTTCATATCAATTTTGTGAACTTACATAATTGAGTGAAACTCAGTCTGTTGAGTCACAAAATTTGAAGAAGATCCACTCGAATTTAACCTCAAATTTAAATTCAGTTTTAAGTCTAAATTCAATGTCAACCTTAAACTCAAATTTGATTTCAAGTTTAAATTCAACCTTAAATCTGATTTCAGATTCAAATCTAAACTTTGACATTTTTCCCCTAAGTCAATTAGTGTAGCGAAAGAGTCAAGCTTCACTCGTCAATTTTATGAACCACCGTGTTTAGTGCAAACTGAACACGATTGAGTTATAAAATTTTGAATGAAATTAATCAAATTCAAAACTTAAATGTCACTTCAAAAATCATTAATTCAAACCACTTTCTTAATTCCAGGAAATTGAACACTCAAATGGCTGGGAAACTCGTCTTCTCACTGAATAAAGATGTGCCTATAGAAGAAATTCTTAATGGCAATTTAATTCAGTACGAAATGGAATTTCAAAACCTCAAGATTTTTGTTAATGGAAAAATAATCTTAGATCTGTCTGCTGGCACTTAAAAGGACTACCCCTTAGTAGAAGTTACTTTAGGGTCAAGAGTTGACTCCCCCATCTCCAAGATGGAGGTTGTCGTCACCCCCTGTACCCATTGTACCCTCTGCTCAGGAGGATAACGACTAGAAGTCAATAACGATCGACAAAGAACCATCTCAATATGAAATCGGATCAAATTATAGCACTCCTTTCGTCGGCAAGAACCAAAGAAAGAATTACCTTCAAAGAGTCAGAAAAAGGAATCTTAAGGCTAGAATGACTGCTGAGTCGAAAACCTTAGATCAAGTCAAATTTGAGGTCAATCTAGAACCCGTTGTTCCTTCTACGTACCCTCTCCTTGCCCAAAGGAGGGATGTTGTAGAGTTGAGAGCACGATCTTCAATACACCAACTTGACTACTACATAAAAAGACTCGAGCAAGAGAGAATTGAGCGATCACCAGTAATAGGCCATAGGCCCCAATTGAGGGTTATGATCCGTCCACTCTACTATAAGATATTAGGGCTCGTTACTACACGTGTTCCACTACATTACTTATAGAGGAGGATGAGTAGAAACCATTCGGGGTGCCACTCTCTTAACTACTAGTTTAGTGGTAATTTGAGAGGGGAAATAATCTAAGATCGTATCAGATAGTGATACTATCGAAATTTAAATTTCAACGGGGTCCTATCACGATTAATCTTTTGATTACAATGACGCCGCTTTTTTTTAGGGACGTTGCAAACCCTGTAACAGTCTCTCCCTTCAAAGAGATTGTAGGAATTCAATTCCATTTTAACAAGGGTCTTGCCACCTAGACTTGCAACCTTTAAGGAAAGCTTACCAGTTTCTCAAGTGTACTAGATCCAGATTTTCAAGATAATTGATTCTTCTTTTTAATGAAAATTGAACTCTATCTTAAATCTTAAGTAGGAGAGAGTTGTAGTTGACTCCATCAAATGTTTGAATACCCCTCCCGGTGATTTAATTGTTGAACTAAAATCAATATCAAAATTAAGTTGACTTAAGAAATAAAAATGGTATCAATCTTCTAGCAATTTTCTATCTTAATAGGTGATTCTCGCATGTCTAAAATCTATTCAATGATTTTCAAAAGTCAAGTCGATACGCTTTTTCAAAAGATTGAATGTGCTTTGAGGATTATTCTTCCTTGTATAAGAGAACGAATTTTTTTCTCTAATACTTGAGATATAATCCCAGCATTCAAAATAAAAAGATCAATCAATTTAAGGTATTTAAAAAAAGTGGAGCTTCTTCTCGAATTCAATTAAAATCAAAAGATGCGCGAATGCGCCAAAAATCAAGAAATGCACGAAGTGCATCAAAAGTAAAAAATGTGCAATATGCGCCACCAGAAAAAGAGAAGAAGAGTAAGATGGCTCCCTTCCTCTAAATCCTTAAATCTCAAAAAAAAAATCGATCACCTTTTAAATACTTGACTTTGAAAGTCTTGAATCTAGATTCTTCACCATGCAGAAATCATCTATCAGATAGAAGAAAATCGTGCAAGAAAATTGAAAAGATCAAATTTCTCTCTTCAACTTAATCCCTTTGAAGTTAATTTTAATTCAAAAATTATTTAAGGGAGACCCCAATTTAATTTCTACGAAACTTGGTCTGGGTCGACAAAACCTAAATCCTTAAACCTTTTCAAGATTGGTTGGAGTCGACTCTACTTCTCACTCTAATTGATAAATTTGTCCCCACATGTCGTTCCGACAGGGTCCAAATAGTTAGAGGAAATTTCTTAATAGAAAGATCAAATCTTCTACTCCTGAAAAGAATTCAAATCATGTCCTTCATTTTCAACAAAATTACACTCTATACTGGGTCCAATATCAAACCCCACTAGAGGAGTATTTTATAATGCTGGAAATTGCCGTTCAAAATTAATCCATGACTGAGTAGAGTGCCCGACTCCAATTTGAAGAGTTCGAGGCCTTATAGAGCTTTGTTTTAAGGCTCAATAAAACTCAAAATCGTCCGAAGCCTGATTGGTTAAAGCTTGTGATAACATAGAGCAACTTAAAACCTTCCAAGGAGGAGACTTGGTCTAGGTTATTTGGATGCATATCTTAGCCTACCGAGAAATCGGTGGAGGCGCTTGAGCCAACTTAAGACTGTCCTCTTGTCGTAGGGACGATCTTTGATAAAATTTTAAATATTAATTGATCAACCCTGGAGAATGCCACCCGATATTTTTAAATGTTGGGGAGGCTCTTCAGGAAGTACCATGCCAGATGAGTGTCAAATTGAAAGTCAATAAAAAGTCTTCGATTTTCCTGGATTAAAGAAATTTCTTAATTCAAAATCAAACATTAAGAACTTTCAAAATTCACTCTTAAAACTTTCAAATCTTAAAATTCAAAATTTAAGCCCGATCCTCTGTGTAGAGCAAGTTTCCTCTACATACGATCAATTTAAGCCCAATCCTCTATATATAGCAAGTTTCCTCTACATACGATCAATTTGAGCCCAATCCTATGTGTGGAGCAAGTTTCCTCCACATATGATCATCCAGACCCGGTTCTTTGTGTAGAGCAAGTTTCCTTTCCACAAGACCATCCGTTAGTGGTGGAGCATGCCCTCTGTGGCACCACCCTAGCATTTGAGTTAAATGATTAGTGGTGGAGCATGCCCTTCGTGGGGCCATCCTAATTCATACCCGTTAGTGGTGGAGCATGCCCTCTGTGGCACCACCCTAGCATTTGAGTTAAACGATTAGTGGTGGAGCGTGCACTTCGTGGCGCCATCCTAATTCGTATCCGTTAGTGGTGGATTATGCCCTCTATGGCACCACCCTAGCATTTGAGTTAAACGATTAGTGGTGGAGCGTGCCCTTCATGGCGCCATCCTAATTCGTATCAGTTAGTGGTGGAGAATGCCCTCTGTGGCACCACCCTAGCATTTGAGTTAAACGATTAGTGGTGAAGCGTGCCCTTCTTTGCGCCATCCTAATTCGTATCTGTTAGTGGTGGAGCATGCCCTCTGTGGCACCACCCTAGCATTTGAGTTAAAAGATTAGTGGTAGAGCATGCCCTCCGTGGCACTACCCCAATGAATTTAAATCTTGATTCCCCAGGGATGAACTTTTCATTCCCTTAGGATTAAAACTCCACACTTAACCTTTAATCTCGGTCAACGCCAATATGTGCAATAGAACTTCACTCTCTTACACATATTGGGGGTCCATTTGTTGACCTCATTTTTGTATGAGGTCACTTGGACTACTCTTGATCCTAAATCAATTTAATTTCCAAATTAATTTAAATTCTAGGATTCTCTTAGAATCCTAACCTTAGGATCTATGCTAGGAATCTTCTAGAGCTTAGACCTTAGGAGCTACTCTAGATCCTAAACTTCTTTTAGACTCCAAGTTCTAGGAATTTCTTAGGCTCTAAGATCCTTCTAGATTCCTAACTTTAAGATCTATTCAGACCTTAGGATCTACCTAGATCTTAGGTCAATCAAGCCAAATCCAAGGTCCAAAGGTTTTGTCCTAAAGGCCTTTTCCATTGAAATTTCAAACACTTTGAAATCCAGTGAAATGACCTCCGATTCAGAGTCAGTCAGTTGCATACTGATGGGACATGTCTCTGGAGGCAACCCTCCAAATTTGAGCCCATTCTGAGGTCTCTAACCTCAAAAACTTAATTAAAATCCATAGGCTGTAAAACCTTCAAATATTTACAGCCCATGCCACTAGACCTGTCACTTTGAAGATTCTGACCTTAGAGCCTTCACCAAAGCCTCTAGTCACTTCCAGACCTTTAATCTTAATATGTTGATCATTAAACTGTATTATTATGGACCAAATTTGACCCCCAGTTGACCAGGAGCCAAAATGACCAAAATACCCCTTTGAGGTTCAAATATTGATTTCTAACCAAATGAACTCTGAATTGAACGTAAACACCCCCAGCGTAAACACCCCCAGCAAGTTTCAAATGTCATTTCAAATCTGTTGGACCCATTCCCAACCCTTGGGTCAACTTGGTTGACCGAGTCAACAGGTTTGACCCGAGAGGCCCTTTAAGGGTCAAACAGGTGTTTTGAACCAAATGACTTTCTTAGGACTTAGGACCATACCCAATGGACTCTAAATATCATTTTGAATCTGTTGAACCCATTTCCAAACCCTGGACCTAATTGGTTGACCAGGTCAACCAATTTTGGCTTAAGGGCCCATTAAGGGCCCATTTAAGCCCTCTTGAACCATTTGACCCATTTAAACAATTTGAATTCTCAAACCATTTTCAAAGCATGATTGAAGCTCATTCAAATTTATTTGAAGTTGATTCACCTTGATTTGACTTGGTCAACCATTGACCTATGGTCAAATCTTCTTATGAATAGGTTGTTTCAATTAAACAAATTGAATCTAAGCCTTGATATTTCTTCCAAGCTAATTCATCAAAACCTCTCACCTGCCACATCAGCCACCTTGGCCCATTGACTGGTCAAACAGTCAATGGGTAGTCAAATGACCTTTTTAATGACAAAATCCCTATCAAACTTTGATCCCTCCTTTTAAATATTAAATCTAAGGCATCATATCAGCTCCCTAAGCCACTATAGCTGCCACCTCACCCATGTTTGACTGTTTGACCAGTCAAACCGTTAACATGAGGTTTTAAATGAGACAAGGGTGATTAAACAAACTCCTTAAGCTAATCCAACCCATTTAATCCCTCTCCAGCTGTTTGAAGACTCTCTAGAACCTTCCTACAACTGTTCTTAACCCTTAGATTAAGATCCAATGGCTTGAATCAATCCGTCATGCTTTCATAAGGACAAAACCACTTTTCAAGTGGCATGTCCTTTGTCATTTTGATCCTCTGCCCCTAACCACCCCAGGGACAGGTGGCTTGATCTTAGGAGCCCTTCCAGTCAATCCCAGCCTTTCATTTGGCCTGGGGACATTTGAATAGGGCAAAACCTCCTTCGGAGCCCTCATTCTCGATCTAGCCCTATCTCTCTTCGAAAATAACTCCAGAGCCATCCACCAGTTCCTTTGAGCTCTCCAGACATCCCTCCATTTAATCCTAGCTCAATCTCACCGGTAAAGGTCACCGGCGATCGTCTTTCCGGTGAGACAAAGGCAATCCGTC
>NW_021318965.1:7171-20467 GCF_001605985.2 Dendrobium catenatum | reverse complement strand
TTCTCTACTGCCGCGAATATTCCAGGACGCAACAAGTATCAAGTTGTGAAAGTGCACATTTGAGTTGGGATATACAGATCCAAAGTTTGGATTCCAAAGAGGAAGGGAAACCTCTCAGGGGGGTAGTCCTTTTTCATTTGGAAGTCCAAATTTGGATCATCTTTTTATACCCAAAGTAGAAAGAGTAACCTTCCCCTCGAGGGAAGAGTTATTTGTTCCATTTGGATAGCCAGCTACGAAGAATCTAAAGAGCCCGAAGGAGAGAAGATTAAAGAATTGAAGATAAAGAGTATCCCACTCAAAGTCACTTGTGTATGTACTAAGATCAGAATCCGGATTATTGTCAGTGGTGTCCGACATCTTTAATTTATGTATTTCTATGTTGTAATAAGCAAGGAAATTTTGCCTATGAATATTTATTAATTAATTTGATTATATTTGATGTGTTGACTTGATTATGTTTAAGATTGTCTAAGTTTCTTAGTTTTTTTTATGATTGTGAGCCACTTTTTGCTTTAGCCTGGATACATGAGGCTCGTGAGGGAGTGAAAATTTTTCTACTGTAATTAAGATTTTAAATTTTAGGAGTTAAATAACATAGAAAGATAACAAATCTAGGGAATAAGTCGGGGATTGTCCCTGGGGTCGCATGCATATTAATGCATATCCTTTCCTTATTTTAAGGCACTTCTCCGCCTATGAGTAGAGTTCAGTTAATCCGACCTATGAGGATGAGGTACTAAACATGGGGAAGCCTTGTATTCTAAAAAAAATTATTTTTAAAACTTTTTAGGTTCGGGTCACCATTATGTGGTGCCCAATTTAGATTTAGGATCCCGGGCGGATCTTGGATCATAAGACCCTAACATTCGGGAATATTAACCCAAATTTCTAATAAGACATTCAACTCAAACTAAATCTTCTTTCAATCCAAAACTTAAAGTCCAACACTTAGATTAGGATGGGACACTTCTAGATTATTCCGTAATCTCAAAGTGTCCCCTACTTTTCTTCTCTTGACTCTAAAAATAAGTGCTCCAATTTGATCCATTCTCACTTGAAATTCCAAAATTCACCTCCTTTGATATCACTCCTAAAAAATCTTTCAACAAAAATTTATCATTATTTTAATCGAGAGTATTCATAGAAAATTCTAATTTTCTATGATATAAATAACTACGAGGGCTTGTGCTTGTTGAAGATTTAGAGTCCACATCCACCTTTTTCAAAATCAATTTTCAAAACTCAAAATCAATCTTCTTTGGGAAAATTAAGCTAATAGCGATCATTATCATCATGTTCCATCGATCAATAATAAATCATATTTTCTCTCTTTAGGGAGATACATCATTTGTTATTTCAATATGGAATATGAAATTAGTGATCTGTTGTTCGGGTTATAGTGGCTGAATATTGATAGAAACTCATTTTGATCATGCGGGATCGTATGCAATTCTTATTTGAATTCAACTACTACAATGAGGATGACAACTTTCAATTTTATCATATGAATCCGTTAGCAAATGATATATTTGCCTTAATGGATAATATATTATTTATAATGATATGTTTGATTTTAAGACTGTATATTCAATATTAAATTTCCCAAATAATATTAAATGTTTCAAAACTTCCTTTTCAAAAATTCCACCAACAATTTAATCTTTAAATTTTGCACAATATAATTAGACAACTATTGAAAATGAATTGCAAACAATTATTTTTTGCTTTTGACAAGTTAAGATCATATTTGATTAGTATAAATGTAATTATTTATACTAATTATTCTTCAATTAAATATCTTATGAAAAAGAAAGACACCAAATCTAGATTGGTGATGTGGATTCTTCTATAACAAAAAAATGATCTGAAAATTTTGGATAGGAAAGAAATTGAAAATTAAATTGGTGATCATCTTTTAGACTTTCAATTGGAAAACATACATCAAATGAGCTTGAAATTAATGAATATTTTTCTAATAAACAATTATTTTCTTTGCATTTGAACATATTACCAATGTATGCTGATATTGCCAATTTTATATTTAATGGTATACTTCCATATGATTTATCTTAGATTCAAAAGAGAAATTTTTTGCATGATATCAAATATTATTTTTGGGGTGAACCATATTTATTTAAGGCTTGTAATGGTCAAATCATTAGAAGATGTGTCCATGAGGAAGAAGTAGAATCATCTTTAGGGATTCATGATTCTCATTACTGAGGACATTTTGGAGGTTTTAGAGATGCTTCTAAAATCCTTCAATCTGATTTTTTTGCCCTACATTTAAGAATGTTAATGATTTTATTAGAAAATATGATCAATTTCAAATATTAGGTAATATTTCTAAAAGAAATGAAATGCAGTTGAGCTATGTTTTGGAGATTATCATATTTGATGTTTGGTGATTGAATTTTATGGGACCATTTGTACAATCTCATGGATGTCAGTATATTCTTATTGCGGTGAATTATGTTTCAAAATGAATTAAAGGAGTAGCAACCCTTAAAATTGATGCTCTGGTTGTGCTTAAATTTTTAAGGAAAATATTTTTTTTCTAGATTTAGAATACCTAAGGTTTTAATTAGTGACAAAAGAAATAATTTCTATAATCACTACAGGAAAAGCGTCAATTACTAGCGGATTTTTCCGGCGGCTTGCCGGCAAACTATTTTCCGACGGCTTTCCGGCGGCCTAATTTTTCAGAAGAATTTTCGGCGATTTTTCGGTGGCTTTCTGGCGATTTTGTTTGCGGCGGCTTTTCTGACCGCTTTTCTTAATTAATTTAATTAATTAATAATTTTAGTTTATTTTAATTACTTATTAATTTATTTTAATTAATTAATTATTTATTTTACTTAATGATTAATTTAGTTTAATTAATTATTAATTTAATAACTTAGTCTAATTAATAATTAATAAAATATCATATTTAATTAATTATTAACTTTAATATTTCATTTTTATTAATTTTTAATCATAATTTTTGTATGATATAGTTTAAATAAATTATAATATGAATTCTAACACATTTTCCCTCTCAGCAAAATGGTTGGGACTTAGCAAAAAGGAGTGGACTCGGTTCGAATCCCGAGCAGGGCGCATAGGCGAGCAGCGGGCAGGGCGTGAGCTCGTGTGGGCAGGCCGCCTGGTTGGAAGTGGGCAGGGCGGGAACTCGATCGGGCAGGCAGGGTGGGAGATCGAGAGGGAAGCTCAGCTCGGGCGAGGCGGGTAGCCCGGGCAGGCCGTCTGGTGAACAGCTGGGCAGGGCAGGGGTTGCTGGGCAGCCGGTCATTTTTTTTTTTAATTAAATTTTAGATATTTTCCGGCGGCCTTTTTCCGCTGGAAAACCACCGGAAATATTTGCCACCAGAAAATACTGCCGGAAATATTTTTCCTACTCGTGTTTTACCGACGAAAAATTTGACGTCTAAAAGCCGCCGGAATTTACAAAACTGTCGGAAAATGCCGTCAGTAATAATTGATTTTCCTGTAGTGAATAAGAGAATAAAATCAACATTAAGGAAATACGATATTTATTATATGGTTGCAATAGCTTATTGTCTCCAAATAGTGGACAAGCTGAAATTAGCAATATGGAGATAAACGAATTTTGTAAAAAAAAAAAAAACTGTTAGTTCTGATAAGAAGGATTGAGCTACTAAATTAGGTGATGCATTATGGACATATTGAACTGCCTTTAAAATTCTTATGATATGTCTCCTTATAAATTAGTTTTTGAAAAAACTTGTCACTTTCTTGTAGCATTAGAGCATAAAGCATTTTGGGTTGTTCATTCTTGAAGGAATAAATGAAAAAGATTAATACAGTTAAATGAATTGGAAGAAATTAAAAATAAGGCTTATGAAAGTGTTAGGATTTATAAAGATAAAATTAAAAAATGACATGGTCGTAAGCTTCTAAGAAAAGAATTTACCCATAAACAAGATCTTTTGCTTTTTAATTCTAGACTCAAATTATATCTAGAAAAACTAAAATTCAGATGGTCATGATCATTCAAATTAAAGCCTTGCTGGATTTATAGCCTGAGATGTTTGTATTTTTTTTTTATTCATGAAGATCCATTTTACATGCATAAAAATTCAAAATTGTTATGGAAAGAGGAACTATCTTGTGCAATTTTTTTAAAATAAACAATTATTTGCTTTGCATTTGAACATACTGCCAATGCATGCATCATTTGCCAATTTTATATTTAATGGTACACTTCCACGTGATTTATCTTAGATTCAAAAGAGAAATTTTTTGCATGATATCAAATATTGTTTTTGGGATGAACCATATTTATTTAAGGCTTGTAATGATCAAATCATTAGAAGATGTGTCCACGAGGAAGAAGTAGAATCATCTTAGGGAATGTCATGATTCTCATTACGGAGAACATTTTGGAGGTTTTAGAGATGCTTCTAAAATCCTTCAATCTGGATTTTTTTGGCTTACATTTAAGAATGTTAATGATTTTATTAGAAAATATGATCAATGTCAAATAGTAGGTAATATTTCTAGAATAAATGAAATGCACTTTAGCTATGTTTTGGAGATTATCATATTTGATGTTTGGGGATTGAATTTTATGGGACCATTTGTACAATCTCATGGATGTCAGAATATTCTTATTTTGTGGTGAATTATGTTTCAAAATGAATTAAAGGAGTAGCAACCCTTAAAACTGATGCTCTGGTTGTGCTTAAATTTTTAAAGAAATTTTTTTTTTCTAAATTTAGAATACCTAAGGTTTTAATTAGTGACAAAAGAAATCATTTCTATAATCACTACAAGAAAATCATCAATTACCGGCGGATTTTTTCGGCGGCTTGCATGTGAACTATTTTCCGATGGCTTTCCGGCGGCCTAATTTTTCAGAAGAATTTTCGGCGATTTTCCGAGGGCTTTCCGACGGTTTTGCTTACGGCAGCTTTTCCGATGGCTTTTCTTAATTAATTAATAATTTTAGTTTTATTTTAATTAATTATTAATTATTTTAATTAATTATTTATTTATTTTATTTAATGATTAATTTATTTTAATTAATTATTAATTTAATAACTTAGTCTAATTAATAATTAATCTCGAATCGAACGGCTCGACGAGACGAGTCCAACGAGCCCAAGATCACAGAATTCTGACATCACTAAGGCCTTCAAATGTCCAATTAACGGTGCACGATCGTAGGATTCAATATCGGCCGTCCATTGGACCACTCCCTATTCGCCCCTGATCTCATGCCTATTTACGGGCCATGCCACTCCAGAAAATCTATAAATAGAGCCCTCATTTCTCACAAGAGAGGATCCAAGCAAGAGAGAGAAGAAGAGAAGAGAAGGAAGGAGTTCCTCCTCGACAGCCGCCGGACCACCGCCGGACCACCGCAGAACCTCGCCGGACCACCGCCGGACCACCGCAGAACCTCGCCGGACCACCGCCGGACCACCGCAGAACCTCGCCGGACCACCGCCGGACCACCGCAGAACCTCGCCGGACCACCGCAGGAACCTCGCCGGACCACCACAAAACCTCGCCGGACCACCACCTTAAGGCCCGACGTTCATCCCCGACGTCCTGCCAAAGACCTGACGTCTTGTTCAAGGCCCGACACTCAGTCCCTACATCTTGCCAAAGACCCGACGTCTTGTTCAAGGCCTGACACTCAGTCCCTACTTCCTGCCAAAGACCCGACGTCTTGTTCAAGGCCCGACGTTAAGTCCCGACGTCCTGCTGAAGACCTGACGTCCTGCTTAAGACCCGACGTCCTACTCAAGGCCAGACCATCAACATCCGATCTTCCAAGTGACACTGGGACTAACACCTGACTCCTTATCTCCTACCGCCTACGGTCTTTCTGACCACGGTCTCTTGCCGACTACGGTCTCCGGCCGACTACGGTCGCCGGTCGACTACGATCTCCGGCCGACTACGGTCTCCGGCTGACTACAGTCTCCTGCCGACTACGGTCTCCGGCTGACTACAGTCTCCGGCCGACTACGGTCTCCTGCCGACTACGGTCTCCGGCCGACTACGGTCTCCGGCCGACTACGGTCTCCTGCCGACTACAGTTCTTCAGGCCTTTGTCGCCTACTATGGTCCTTCCGACCTCCATCAACAGACAACGGTCTTTCTGACCCAGGTCTCTTGCCGACTCCGGTCTCCTGCCGACCACGGTCTTTCAGGCCAAACAAACCTGTATATGTAACTCTTACCATGTAATGCAATCTATGTGATGTACATTTGCTACATCAATCCAAGGCCTTCTCCCAAGGAAGGGCCTCATTTGTAATCGACTACAATTACTAGTGGATTCATTCAAACTGGGCCAGGCCCCGTGGTTTTTCCCCCTTTTTCAGGGGTTTTCCACGTAAAAACTTTGGTGTCTTTTATGAACGCTACACCCTCTCACTTATCTGATTGTGTGCTGGATCTTCGTACAACGCTAAGACGTTAAACCATATATTTCTCTACCGCCGCGAATATTCCAGGACGCAACAGAGATAAACGAATTTTGTAAAAAAAAAAAACTGTTAGTTCTGATAAGAAGGATTGAGCTACTAAATTAGGTGATGCATTATGGGCATATAGAACTACCTTTAAAACTCTTATTCATATGTCTCCTTATAAATTAGTTTTTGAAAAAACTTGTCACTTTGTTATAGCATTAGAACATAAAGCATTTTGGGCTGTTAAAGAACTAAATTTCATTCTTGAAGGAATAAATAAATAAAAAAAAGATTAATACACTTAAATGAATAGGAAGAAATTAGAAATAAGGCTTATGAAAGTGTTAGGATTTATAAAGATAAAATTAAAAAATGGCATGATCATAAGCTTCTAAGAAAAGAATTTATCCATGGACAAGATCTTTCTTTTTAATTCTAGACTCAAATTACTTCTAGAAAAACTAAAATTCAGATGGTCATGATCATTCAAATGAAAGCCTTGCTGGATTTATAGCCTGAGATGTTTGTATTTTTTTATTCATGAAGATCCATTTTACATGCATAAAAATTCAAAATTGTTATGGAAAGAGGAACTGTTTTGTGCAATTTTTTTTTTTTTGGTAAGATGCAATCTTGTAAAATAGCACAAAAATTTATTAATATAAAATACGCTTAAAATACGTAAGAATTAATTAAATTTAGTATGCATTTGCTAAACATATTTATAATTTATCTCTCTTTTTTATTTCAATTCATTATTTTTATTTTAATATAATTAAGTGATTTATTATATTTTAAAAATATATATAGAAGATATAGCTTCATATGTTAATGAAAAATAGAAAATATAGCATCTCATTATACATTTTTTTAAATATATATTATAATAGTTATTTATTTTTTTAATTTATTTCTTTAAACTAATTTTTTTTTTTTAAATTCAGAATAACAGGCTTAGGCGGAGGTGCGCAGAAACCCTATTTCAGAAGAAAGTCTATACAGGTGATCAAGCGGAGGCGGCGCGGCGCGGCACGGCGCGGCAAGATGGGCCGTGTGCGAACAAAGACAGTGAAAAAATCTTCTAGGCAATTGATCGAAAAATACTATTCTAGGATGACTCTGGATTTTCACACTAACAAGAAAGTTCTCGTGGAAGTGGCAATTATCCCTTCGAAGCGGCTTCGGAACAAGATCGCCGGCTTTTCGACCCATCTGATGCGCCGGATTCAGAAAGGCCCAGTGCGTGGCATATCGCTGAAGCTGCAGGAGGAGGAGCGCGAGCGCCGAATGGACTTCGTCCCCGAGGAATCCGAGATCAAAGTCGAACACATCGAAGTTGACTCCGACACATTAGACATGCTCATATCTATTGGCATGGCAGAACTCCCGGGAGTTGAGAAGATGACTGAGGCTCCCGCTGCTCCGGCTCTTGCTGGACGCCCGGCATTTGTAAGAAGGACCTAAGTTTTTCTATCCATCTTTCGTTTAGTATTCTGTTCGAACTTGTTAAATTTTGCATTTTTATCGTTTTGATCTCTGGATTCACAGATGGAGTTTTTCCTAAATTTCCCTTTCTCTTATTTCGATCTGCACTTGCTTCGGTTATGTGTTGTTTGATTTATAAATTTGCAGATGGCTTAAAATTAGTATTCTGGGGTAGATTATTAACATTTTCAGATTGGCCTCTTGCTCTGAATAATTTTGTTGGCTAATTTCTTTTGACTCTTCAGGATAATTAAACAGATTATAAAGTAAACTAAGTTTTCCCCAAAAAGTTGGTTGGCATGAACCTAAGAAATGATAGTGTTTGTACTTCATATTATAATATTATTGTCTGTTTCTTTCAAATAATATCACACGCTTTTCTTTCCAACACTATCTATTTTTAGTATTTGGAAACTTGCTAAAATTTACATCTTTATCATTTGATATTTGGATTGATTGATATAGCTTAATTAAAACTTTGCTTTTATTTATTTAGATATCTACTTGGGTTAGTTATTTGTTGTTTGGTTTATGAATGTGCAAATGGTTTAAATTTTTTCTTCCAAGGAAGCTTATTAAAATTTTCAGTTTGCCTCTTGCTTTGAATAAGATTGTTGACTATTTTCTTTTGACTCTTTAGAATTATTATGCATCTTAAGTTAAGTAATTTGAAAAGTCTGTTGGCATGAGCTTAAAGGAATGATAATGTTTGAACTTCATGATACAATTTTTAGAAAGCTTACTGTTCTTTCAAACACCATCACAAAATTTTCCTACAAACTTTCATAATATTTATTTTTTTCTATTGTCTGATTTTTCAAAAAACAATTGTTGTTCAATTTTTTCAAAAGATAAAAAATTTATATACAAACAACTTTCAAAAAAGTTATTTTTTTTCGAACTAAAATTCTTCAAATATTTCTACCAATAGCTGCAGTTGCTCCAAATGGATTCTATATGTGGTTTGGGCTTGTGCTCCTCAACTTGGATTAAAGTGAGTTTGAAAAATTCAATTTTAGAAAAAGATGGACGGACTATTACATTGTATGCATGAGGAAGAAAGGGTGTTTTTTAAGGGTACTTAAGCGAACATATTTGTTTTAGTAGGATAAGCCATGAATGGATTCATTGTGGGTATTGAATAGGAGTTAGAAATATAGTGGGCGAAAACATTCTTGATCTCGTTAGTAATATTGATATATACCAAGAAATATAAGCACATTGTTAATTTCAAAAGTGGAACCATCAACTCACAAATTGGAAAGAATTGTAAGGAACTTGAAATGTGAGAAATTATTAATCTTTCTTGATAAGTTGCTATGAATGATTGGCATGTTTGAATTGCTTAGTTGAGACAAAAACTAATGTAGGATAAATGAATAGTTCTTTTAAGAAAGATTAATTTAGAAGTTTTAGGAGAACGTATAGATATGTTGTGCGGTATTGGTGTGATGAGTTTTTACAACAAGCCTTTATCCCACTACGTGGGGTCGGCACACAATTTCTTAAAGGATTCATATCATTATTGTTCGACAAGTTTTATGCTGGCTGTCGACTACCTAACGCAACTCTCCACTTTTCTAAAGATTATTAAAAGAATACTTTTTCCAAGATTGCTAAAAGGATTAATATTATTGAGACTTTTAATGATGATAGAAAGCTAATAATTTTGCTAAGAGGTTTTTAAGCTTAACAAGAGCTATAATTTTTTGTTATTTGTATAATATATTAAACACTAAAAAGAAAATCAAACACATAAAATAGTACAACAAAAGATTAGAGTTCTAAAGACTTTATTGAAGTTAATTGCATAAGGAGTGAAGATTATATGATATTAATTGAAAATGAAGGTGTTAAAGAAATATTAAAAATACTATTTTAAGAAGTTTTTAGAAATTAAGTATTTTAATAGAGTATAATTATCAAGATGGTTATGTATATTATAGATTGATCCAAAAAAGTGAAGTATTATTAACTCTGAAGTAGATGCCTAAGTATAAATATATAGTATATGGATGCGATACCTATTGTGATTTGGAGAGTTTGGGTGATGCTAAATGGTATGGCTAACAAATCCTTTCAATGAAATTTTAAAGGCATAATATCAAATAATTGAAGAAGCATCATGATATACAACAATAACATCAACATCAAGTTTTTATCCCACTATGTGGGATCGGTTACATGAATTCCTATGATGCACAGACACGGACACGGCGACACGGACACGGGACATGTCAGCTATTGAAAATATAGGACACAGACACGGGTTCGACACGGTATTATAGTTTTTATATTTAAAAAATAGTGTATAAAAATTAAATAAATATAGTTTTAAAAATAATATGAAAATAACAAGTCATTTAACTAGAATTTGTGTTTAAAATAATTAATATTAGGATGTCGAGAGTTAGGTGTCGATGTCGTTTATCAGTTTCTGAAAAAGGAGATGAAAATACCTTCACTGCCAAAAAGAAATAAAAATGAGAATATTTGATGATTGAGTATTAAGTGCGGACGTTGATTTGGTGTTGTGGATAGGAAATAATAAATTTAGTTTAAATCCCGCCAAATACAAGAAATTATATTTTAAAAAATTCATAAAATATTTAAGATACGCATGTCGGATATGCGTGTCCAATTTGTATTTAATATTTTTTAATCGGACACGTTTTCGGCGTGTCCGACACGTGTCGGAGGAGTGTCAGGCGAGTGTCGTTTCGGATACGGTGTCAGACACTGCACGCCTCTTTGAGGAGAAGTGTCGGTGCATCATAGATGAATTCTTTTTCTCCATTATGTCATGTTAAGAGTCAAATATTTATTTAAATATAATAAAGAAATATCATTTCTATTATTTTCTTGCCAAGCCTTTTAGGTCTACCTCTACCTTTCTTAATGTAGGTCAAATCTAATACATCTACTCTCCTAACATGATCATCAAAAGGCTGTCGTTTTATATGACCAAACCATCTAAGGAGACTCTTATCTTATCTGTCACTAGAGCTACTCCAACCTTTTCACGGATATGCTCATTTCGTATACTTTCTCTAAGAGTAAATCCACGCATCCACCTAAGCATGCTCATCTCAACAACACTTAACTTAATATTATTCTTCTCTTTTAATGGACAACATTCTGAGCCATAAAGCATTATGGGTCTCACCCATTGTTTAAAATTGCGCAATATGAGACTCTCCTTAAGGCCCGTCTCAGTGCAATTCCATTGGAAAATGCCTCGAGCTTTTTTTATGAGGCTTGCACCTCAGCTTGGATGAGGCTCGCTTTGAGGTGCGCCTCGCCTTACTGACGTGAAGTTTACGCCTCAGCCGATTTATATATATTTTTTATTAGAACTTACATAAATCATAAACTAAAGCCCCTAACAAATTATGCCTTCATGGACCCCTGAGCCGCAGCTACTTCGTCTTAGTCGCCTTGACCCCCAGACCATCGCCTTTGTCATAGCCACCATCAGGAATCACTTGAACCGCACACCATCACCACCACCATCTCCACCTCTAAAAATTTTGGAGTAATATTCTCATCTTTATGTTGATGAAAAATATTTATAAAAAGGAAAGATGATTGAAATGAATGAAGAAGAAACTTATTGAGAAGCATTGAACTCCATAGGATGAGGTACGAAGAGATTAATTTATTATGATGACGACTTAAAAAAAAAAAAAAACCCTCAGTGATAATAATGTAGATGATTTCTAAGTTGTTACCAATTATGTCAATATTTTTTAAGAACTAAATGTGGATGATTAGTGAACTGAGAAAGAATGAATTTAGATTTGAACTTGATGTTATATGATACTTTTACGTAATTCATATATTTCATGGTATTTTGTTCTTTTAATATTGATTTCAATTCAATTTCATATAATTTATCATTTGTCATTTTACTTCTTATGCAATTTTTAGTTTCATATGTATGACAAATTGTCACTTCATAGTTCAGTAGAAAGTTAATTTGTCATTATTTAACATATTATTTGGGTATTATATAAAAAATTAATTTTAACATTTATTTTCACTTTACATAATTTTTGAATTTTGAAGCTTATGCCTCAAAACGCCTTGAGGCTTATGCCTTGCTCACGAATGGATAACAGCTCAACACCCAATCGCGCAATTTTAAACCTTGGTCTCACCACCATCTTATAAATTTTTTCCTTAACTTTGAGTGGTACTTTTCTATCCCACAACAAACTCGAAGCATTCCTCCACTTCAACCATCCAACTTTAATTCTACTAATCATATCCCCATCTATTTTACCATCACTCTTAACAATAGACCTATGATATTCTAAAATGAGAACACTTATTAATAACTTGATCACTCAAAGTCACATGTCGTGAAAAGTCCTATAGGCCATATACTTTCCGTTATTCCCATTTTGTTCTTCTTTTTTTTTTTTTGTGGATTGATAGAAACAATTCTAAACACAATGGCATCAGGATGAGCTCGGAGAGAATTATATTATGTCATAAGAACAAGATACATCTTTTTAATGCTAGCATGATTAAACATCAGCTTTTTGAAGGCATTTATTATTGCTCTTCGTTTTCTAATATCTCCTTTGCTAGTGATAATCAAAGTCCCATGTATAAGATTTTTCATTGAATTAAACCTCCTACGGATTATGTCAAACTCAAAATTGATGGCTCTTCTTCCATGCTTAGCTCTGGTTGTGGTGGAATTATTAGAGATTCTAATGGTAATCTCTTATGGGGTTTTGCCTCCCCTCTCCCTAATTGTAATGCTATTTTTGTTGAAAAGAGCGCTTTATCTTTGGGCGTCAACCTTTGCCTAGCTAAAAACTTAAAGAATATTTGGATTGAATCGGATTCTAAATTTCTTATTGCTTCAATCTCAGCCAACAGTTGCCATAATGCATCTCTTTTTCACTTATTTTCTAGAATTCTGGCTTCTTTTGCTCACACATTAATCTCTCATATTTGGAGAGAAGAGAATATCCATGCTGATTGGTTGGCTAAAAGAAGAGCCTCTTTGAGTAATGCTGAATATTTCAACAATTATCATTCTTTTAGAATTCTGCGTGGTATGATTAGGCTTTGATGCTTCTGGTTTACCTTATATTAGAGACTAATTCATTCTCCTTGTTAGTTGTTGTTTGATGGTCTCTTTTGGTGACTAGCTGCTGGTTTTCTGTCTTTTCTCGACAGCAGGTTGGTAAATTCTTTGATGCCTTCATTGTTGTGATGCTGTTCTTCTTAGTTATTCGGCCGGAGGAGTTTTATGTTAGCTCAATGTGGCTTGCTATTTTTCATATTTTCCTTTCCTTCTGTTGCCGTTGCCAGGTCCCAAGTCCTGGATGAGAAAAGT
>NW_021318965.1:0-3990 GCF_001605985.2 Dendrobium catenatum | reverse complement strand
TCGTCCCGGACGAACCTGGAGCAGAACTGATATTACACTCTAAGCCATCATAACTTATACCATCCATCCTAGCAAAGCTGACTTTCTTTAAAAAGAATCTCCTCATATAATATCATCTTGGACAATGATTTTTTTTTTTACTTTAACCAAAATAAAAGGGAGGGCTTTTTTGTGCAAAATTGACATCCAAAAAGCCTTTGACCCTATTTCTAGATAGTTCATTCTTTCTTCATATATTACAATAAAATGGGTTTTTATCATTATTCATTAGGCATATTAAAGTTTGCATTAATAATATGCATTACTCATTATATATCAATGGTTATCATGAGGGTTTATTTATGTCCTCTTATAATTTAAGATAAGGGTGTGAATCTCTGAAAGGATGCTACTCGTAGGGGTCAAAATGTAAAGAGTATGATTGCACTATCCCTTAGGACAAAATGGTCGTACACTTATAAACTCTACCCAAGCAAAGTAATGGAAGAAACTATTGAATTATACATATGATTATTCGAGGGTAATAGCGACTTTCACCAACTCATTTTGATGGGTAATAATATGTATAACTTGATAGTCATGAGATTTTTTTGCATTAAATATATTAGCTAATTGGGGTTTATTTGATATGGGTGTCAGTTTTCTATGGGCACAAGCCCCCGTGGTTAATTACATCTCAGGTCTTAACATAAGAATAATCTTGATTAAGGATGTATTTTATTCTATTCTTAGTTTGGCACATAGTGGAATCTTTAGACTTACCTAATCTAAATAAAGATATACTCAACCAGGTTATTCAACACACGAGGATTATAAAATTACTCGGTCAATTAGAAGGGGAGAAATTAGGAGAGGAGACATCAGATCTAAAGCATGTATAAGAGAAAGATGGAAGCAACATCATCAGTGTGACATATATTAGTGGGATTTATAAACTTTAAAAAGTGGAGAGCTCACCCAATGATAAGATATAAAATGGTATACCCATATTACTAGCCTTTGATGCTAGATCTATAGAGGATGTAATATACCCTTAGTACTAATGCCTATGACTTAACTAATCTAAGACACTGAGCGGACTTATAACCTAAACCCCACCAACGATCTAAGTAGTTCCGACTTAGGTTTACCACCCTGATCAAAAAGGGGTACCAGCTAAACTCTACCTAGCATCTCAAATCCATGCAATCTGGTCTTTTGCAAATGCGAAAGTTATGGGAGAAATAGAAAAGGAATGGGCCTTAAGCCCGACCATGTATGATAAAATGTTAATACAAAGGTGAACTATCCCTCTATGTGATAAAAGTAAAATCAATATGCTCAACTCAGGCTATATATGTATGGGTAGGGCTAATCAGAACTAGCTAGTAGCAACTATGAAGTGGACTTGGTTTGAAATAATAATTGCATTTTAAAAAATTAACCCAATAGTGGTCATGCATTTAGTTTTAAAAAGTTGGTTAATTTTAATTTTTATGTTCAATTTCTTCCTTAGGAAAATTTTTATCTTTATAGAAAATTTAACATCCTAATAGCCTAAAGAAGACTCTGTCCAAGCCACCCAAAGCAAAGAAATAAAATAAACCTAAGAAAAATATGTAGTTCTAATGTGCAAGCAATATAAACACACCAATCATAAGAAAATGAATAATAGTTAAAGGTTATAAATACAGCTAGGTTCTGTAATACACCCCTAGAAAATGAACAAAGATAGATGAGCTCCATCATACTACAACTCAGCCTAAATCTATACAAAACTAAAAAGGTGTGTAGGTTCTTGATCGATCTTTATATGTTTAGCCTCCTTGCTTCTGAAATACCAATACACCTGCTTGGCTTTTTTAACTAAAATTATATTTTAAAAATAAAAATTATTTAGATTCCCTACAAAAATAGATTAGCATAGTTATAATAAAATATATAATATGTACATCCGGACCTAGTCCTTAGGGTTGTATTCTCAAGGGCTTAGAATCTTTGTAGTACCTTTAAAAGGTGTATTTATAATAATTATTTGAGCATTTTTATTAGCCCCTTAGAAATGTGGCCACCTATAAAAAATATTTCTATAAATAATCTAAACACAGTAAGGGCAAGTCCCCACTCATCAATCCATAAAAATAAAATAAAATAATCATAAATAATCAAAGTTAGAAATACTCACCACATCATCATAAAAGTAAAGTGTAAAATAAAGAAATTAAAAAATGTTATCCTAGATACACCCTACCCTAGGATGCCAACAAAAACATGTCATATCCAACACCTATGCGTGTGTAAAATTAGTGTTACCTAACTACCCGATATAAGGTGAATGATTAAAATTATAAAGTTGGGTTCATATTGTTCAATTTATTACCTTTAAAGTTTTTCCTTAAGTAATTAGTTATTTAAAGTGAATTAATTAACACTTAATTCTAGAGTTACAATTCTGATTATTAAGTTATGAAAAGCATAAATATATGGAATCTAACCTATACTAGAGTTGTAAAGAATTGAGGGGAAAATTATCCATCCTCAATCCTACACCTAACCAAGGCTAAAATGATTATGAGAAGGTAGGGTCAGTTAGTCCTCCCTTGATTTTTTATAACTTAAAGCAAGGCTGATGGGTGACACACTAAGCAGGCTTATCGCCCACCACAAGAATTCTAGGCTTCCTATGTATAAGGTTAATCAATTTTAAAGGTTGACATAAAAATGAAAAACTTACTACCTATAGATATACAAGGGTTCTACTTGACATAAGACTTAACATTCAATTGGTTAAGGAGTTGGATTGAATTCCTAAGACTGACTTTAGATTTTTATAAAGGGGATAACTTATGCATATCATTAGACCTTCTCTCTTAACTTGTGAGGTACATGGCATTGTCACAATGGGCATGAGGTCTAAGGCCTCCATAGGACACATAGCCCCCCAGCTTGAGGTAGTCCAACCTATATACCTTTAAAGAAATGAGTTTATAGGCAATAACTTCATTCTCAAGAGAAGAAAAAGAAAAAAATAATAAATCTTCAACTCTTAAAGGTGATGAATAGATTTCAGCCAACAATTTCAAGAAAGAAGAATGACCCCAATATTCAATATCTTATGAATATTCTTAAGCACCTCAAAGTAACATCTAGCCTAGATATGAACTATTCTAAATTTTCTATAACCTTTTCTAAGTATATCCTAACCAAGAGGAGCTTTGACATAATATCAAAATCGTTGGGTCATCCACTACCTTCACTTACCTAAGTATCCTAGTATCTATGGAAAAGCTAAATGTGGCTTATTTTTAGCAACTCCTAAGCAATGTCTCTTCGTTGGTTTAGGGTTGGAAGGCCAAAGCCCTTCCATTGGCAGATAGACTTCAGTTAATGAGATTTACTATATGGAACATAATATCATGTTAGATTAAAGGAGCTGTATTACCTAACGCCAGTTTAAATTCATCAACAAATTGGCTGCCTTCTTATTTCATAGAGACACTCACACTAGAAAATTTCACCTTATCTTCTAATATAGTGCTTTCAAGCCTAAACATTTAGGGGGCCTAAGTATTCCCTCCCTTCTACTCTTAACTATAGTTATAAATGCACACTCATTTGGTGCCTACACTCTTATGATGGTATGTTGGTTAGATGGTGGAATGCTAAATACCTCTTTGTGAAAAATAGAACCCCATGGATCCATCTTCTAGAAACAACTTATGTTAGTTGCTATCATTGCAAAATATTACATCTCCTTTAACCTCTCAAATTGCAAGAAAATCTTACTTTTCTAGGACCCATTGTACAATAGAAAATTTTTGTTTGAGCTCTTACCAATTTTTGAGATTTAACCTTACTTAAACTCCAACATTGTACAATAGAAAATCTTTGTTTGAGCTACTAAGAAGTAAAGGATTTGATCTTTGTTGTTGGATTTCTTATAGGCCCTTTCAATAATGATAAGTGGGTATCACTCACTCCACTCTTGCCCCCTCGCATGCCATTCAATTC
>NW_021318964.1:77320-154663 GCF_001605985.2 Dendrobium catenatum | reverse complement strand
TGTAAAGCATTCAAATAGCAACTATCTTAACAATAATAACCACCTTTCCATCTTCAGACAAAAAAGAACCCAGCTCAAGATTCTCCTTCACGTTCGGTCTTTTGCTCCACACCGATTGAATCCTCACATTACTTTCCCTGTTCTCTGCTGAAGCTGCACTTATTAATAATACTCCTGGACCTCCCTCTGGAAAACCAACATTCTTCTTTTGAGAGAAAACCTCATCCGCATTGATTACATCCCGTGTATTGCATTCCAACGGATAGTTTGTAAAAAAATATTTTTTGATCGGTCAAGATGGCATGGAATTCGTGTTGAGACATTTGTTATAATAGATCCTCAATCCAGCTGAGGATGAGGCTTTTAAATTCAGACCACCATTAACCTTCTCTTTACCGTCAAGAATTGGTGAAACTTCCAAATATTCAGAAAATCCTCCTGGATAACATCCTTTCCTTTACCAGGAACATGAATGGGGATCTCTTTCTTTCCTAATAATCCACCTTCGTTGATAATCAACAGTTTTTTCTTAAATCTTTTGAAGTTCTTGTTGAACCCCTCCAGAACTTTGGAACCTCCATTAAAAAATTCTAAAGAATCATGAACCGGTACAGACAAACCTTTCCTGTAATTCTTCCAAGCTTCCGAAGGAAGAAATTGTTTTTGCTCCATCTACGCCTCTTCAGGCAGACGGAGTGCCGGCTGAATGCCAGACAAACCAGCTGCAAAAAACAAGGACCACTGAAATAGAAAATTGAAATCCCAGACTTTCTCTCACTAAATCACAGGCTATTTTGAATTTGAAAATTCATAATTGTTTATTTAGTTCTCCCCAACACTAAATGCTTTAATTAGATTTAATTTAGAATGTATTTTAATTTTAAAATTTATAATTTTTTATATATTTTTTAAAACTCTTAAAATTTAAGACAAATAAATAGAAACACATAAGTAAAACTAAAGTACGAACAACTTATTTTAAAATATTTCTCACGATTTTAAGGGTGGTAAAATATCTTCTTATTGATTCTTTATGTGTTTATAAATTTTTTGGTCACATCACCCATTTCCACATGATCCCTAATAAAGTGGTGTCTTATGCAAATGTATTTGGTGTGAGAATGTTGAGTTATGATATAGATCACACTCATGTTATCATATATGATGGGTATCATATCTACTCGGAGTCTAAAATTAAGCACATGTTGCTTTAGCTAGATGACTTTGGCAAAATAACTCCCAATGATAATATACTTAACCTTGACAGTGAATTGGGCTACTAAATTTTTAATTTTTATTTGACTAGGAAACTAAAGATTGACCAATAAATTGACAACTTTTTTAGGTGTTTTTTTTCTACCTTACATCCCACAATGTTTGAGTTTTAATATATAATTATTTTAGAAGTCATATTATCCCTTGGTACATAATTCTTAATTTTGTGTCCTTATAAGATCTAATGGTCCTATTTATTATAGTTAATTGTGACTCCTCATGTTCAGCTTAAAATCTTATATATACAAGTTTGGGGAGGTTGTAAGAACTCATTAAACTATCCTTAGGCGTATCAAGTGGGGTGGGGGGTGGTGAATTGGTACATTTGAAAAATACCACAACAAAACCCTTCTTTTTATTTTATGTTGGAAAACAACTTAATAAAATCTATATAAGAAACAAATACAAGTGGAAGCAATTTAAAACTTGATAATAACTTAATTTTTTTATTTAATTTTGAAGCACAAATAAATCAAGCAAAGATGAAGTTACTTGCTAACACAAATTAAACTATTTGCAGCTTACAGTGAAAAATAAAATTCATGTATGAGATTTAAAGTGCAAAAACTAAACATAAAGAAAAGAGAATATAAAAAAGAGAATGAAAGAACTTTTATAGTGGTTCAGTCAACCTTTACCTACGTCCACTCCAAAGAGTAATCCTCTCCAGGAATTGCACTAACACTATGTTGACTCTCCTTTTACACCCACATTAAGGCAAAGAAGACTATACAAAAATCACATCCACCAAACCCGATGCGGTGGAGAACCGAAAGCTATGTCACCCTCCTAATGATGGCAGTGAATCTTCAATCCTTTTTTAACCTTCCAATGAAGGAAGAGTAACTACAAAATCTTTCGAACCCTCCTGATGATTGTAGAAAACCAACAATCTATTCTCACCCTCCTGGTGAAGGAAGAGAACCCAATACCATGACTTTGAAGCTTCTATCCTAAGAATAACACCAAGAACTCAGCGAAGCCACTAGATGACGCAAGGTGCAAGCTTGCCTTGAGAAATCATGTGAATACCCCTCGCACTCCTTCTCTCTCAAGAACAACCTCACCTTCTCCCTCTCTATGCCCAAAGTTCTCTCAAGAATTCTCCATCAGAGTTACTTCAATAGCCAAAATTCTTTTTAAAGATATCATTAACTTGCCTAAGCACAGGACTTAAAAAAACCCTAAAATTTTAATTAAGCTATCTCTGGTCATACTATACGATCTGGTTTCCTACCAAATGATTAGTTTAAAAATAGATATTTATCCAGCAAGATGGAATAGTCATTCAGACAAACTATTTAAGTTATATATACTTGTTAAAAAATATGATCATAAGTTCGAATGGCACAATTAATTCAAACTCACTCTATTCAAACAGGATGATTACTGGTATGATTAAAAATAATCTATGTCTATCATTTGATATGAATCAAATCATACAACACATTAATTCAAATATCAAGGTTTATATTATATGATTAACATCATATTATATGATAAGTTAAAAATATAAGTTTTCATCCAGTATGATATTCCGGGTGACAAATTTTCATCTTTGTCAATTGTACGGTACAATGTTCATCATACAGTATGATTAGCTATATTTTTTAAACCCTGATTTAATTGACTAACAATGGGGGTTGATTTAAGTAAGATTTTAAATATCAAACAATATGATTAAGATCATATAGTATGATTAGTTCAAAATATAAATTTGAAAATATTTACTTAAATTATTTAGTGGCTGGGATTTACTAATGGAAACAAATCATACAATATGATTTTGATTGTATATTACAATTAAT
Source organism: Dendrobium catenatum (assembly GCF_001605985.2). NCBI lineage: Eukaryota > Viridiplantae > Streptophyta > Magnoliopsida > Asparagales > Orchidaceae > Dendrobium > Dendrobium catenatum. The sequence continues at coordinate 151,580 of NW_021318964.1, read as the reverse complement.
TCATTTGCATTTATGACACAATTAGCTATTAACCTTGTTTTATAATAAAATCCATGATGAATTTTCATTTTATAACTATACGGTGGAATTAGTTAAAAAATTTATGCTCAATTTTTCTCACTTCTCTATGTGTGTGTACATGGCCACCAAATTTAGCATACACCCTTACATGGCTAGACTCAAGAAATATAAAATGAGGCAAAAGGAAAAATACAAAATGTTTTACAAGGCATTCTATTCTACCCACACTTGAGTTTTGATCAATCTTGAGCGGTGTATTATATACCTAAAATGTTAGTATATACAAAAAATTAACATCCAATATATATTTAGGTAAAGTAAAAATTTAAATCAATAATATTTATTATCATCAAAATCATAAGATAGGGATCCTTGATTATAATAATCTCCTCCTTTTCATTTATGGCAAATATTTTTGGTTGAAATAGTAAGTTAGTGTTATTCTCCTAATCTCCCCCTAACTAAGTGGTATATTTGAAAATAGGGGTAAGATTATTTTTAATTAATTTAAAGTATTTTTTTTAAATTTAATGTTAAATAAAAAAATTAAAATATAGAAAAAGAACACTATAAGTAGAAAATGCACAAGATGAACTATTTAATAAAGATGAACAGACATATAAATAACTAACTACTACTCCCCCTTTTGACATTACTAGAATGGAAGAACAAACATAGGCAAAAAAAAACTACAGAGCATGAAAAACATAAAAAATACATAAAATGCAACTCACAAATTCTAAAAGTAAGAAGGTCCCTTATTAGGTGATGGTGGTGGTGGTGGTGACTAAAAGTATTTATGAATAGAAGAAAATTATTCCCTAAACCATGCTATGTCCCCGTCATCTTGTTGTTGTTGCTACTGAAATATGATTATGTATGTGGGACTCTAATCGATCAAATTATTGTACCAGCTCCTTATAAGAGTAAAAATTGGTATGCTGGTATAGGTGGTGGCAATGATGCTAGTGCAGGTTCTAGAATAGGTGCAGCTGCAGGAACAGCTCCCACATCCTCATAAAAATCTGGTTCTTCTTGCTCTTTTTCCCCGGTGATTATGGAATAAAATGTAAAAGTAACTATTAGTGTAGAAAATAGGAAAATGATCGGTAGTTGCAAGGTGGGTAAGATCATATAGTTTATCCATAATATAAGAATTGACATGTCTAAGAGTAATATTTTTCTTCCCTTGGGTAGAAGGTAGGCTAATGGGAATCAGGTTTTGAATGTAGTCAATGATTTTTTGGGCTTTATAAAATTATGTTTTAGATATAAAAAGTAGTAAATAAAGGAAGGAAGTTGAGTGATATTTATGTGATCTTCAACTTTAGGAATAATTGAGGTTCGATGGACATGCTGGATAATAGGTGCATTTTTATTTAATGAGTAAACAGGGGTTAATGTTTATTTAGAGTGACATTTCTTATGGTTATATTGATTACACTCCAATCAAAGTCACCCCTAGAGGCCATTGAATGTGGTCGAGGTCCTTATTTGGATAGGTGGAGATGCTCGTCTAAATATTAATTTATAATTTCTATCAGATGCTTACAAACATAAGATCTCCTTATCGGGACATCATCATTAATCCTAAGGTTGAAAAAGTTTATAAAGAAGCTTAGATTTGAAGGGAAAAAAATGGGTAAAGAGGAATTATAGAGTAGAGGTTGAAAAAAGGTTCATCACCTCATAATTTAATGTTTATTGATTAAGCATCCTTGATGGAGTTATGTGGGCATCCTTATACATATAGTTTGTAGCCTCATCTTCATTAGATTGGAAGCAGTTAGCAACATTAAGACCAGAGGAAGAACCACCTTGGATTAGATGAGTGTGCTTACTCCTCCTACCATTTGAGGAATTGAAGGGTTGGCTCAGAAGGGAAGAAGATATTTGAAAAATTGGATAAGTTAAGATACATAAATCCTTCTAATTTATAGCTTTTTTAGTAAATTGCACACTATGATATAAGATCATATAGTACGACCAAATAAATTTAAATCATCTGGACATGTTGTCCAAAAAAGAGGCCCAATCATACAGTATGATTAATATCATACTAGATGTTCTTAGGGAAATGTGTGTCTCGAGGAGTCATTTGTGTGAATTTTGACTAGATTGATCACACTATACAGTATAGTATGAATCAATGTTCGTACACTCATTATGTTAATTATTATCTTACTAAGCAATTTGAATTCATCCAAGAACTTTTGACACTTGTATTATATAGTACAATGATGTGTTCGTATGGTATAATGACAAAAAAATCAATAGATCTAGATCAATAATTTAACAAAGGAAAAATATTTATGTAGGGATGCATAGACCATATAGTTTGAATGTAATCGTATAGTACGATGTGAATAAATTTTAATTTTATGTGTATATATATATATATAATGAATGGTGTGTGATGATCAGGGAGCATCAACTAAATGCAAAAACATTAAAAGAAAAAAAAAATTAAAAAAACCAAAATAACAAATAACTAGTCACAAAAACTTAAAAGGTGACACACATTTAAAACATACCAAATGACTTGTTGAATTCATATGATAGAAAGTTTTAGATTCATTCTGAATAAAACAAGAATGTCTATAACACCTAGTTTATTTCCTTGGGTGCTAGAGTTGTCACATACAAGGAGTTAGGTAAAGATGTTTGCCAATTGATCTCTAATAGCTATATGATTATATCTCCTTTAGTAATATGACTCTATTGAAAAGATGTCTAATATTTATATGCTTGGTGCATGAGTGTTGGATTAGATTTTTGGAAATATAAATGGCACTAGTGTTGTCTCACATAATAAAAACAATGCCTAATGGTAGCCCAAGATCTAAGTTTTATTGCTTTAGCAATATTACTTGAGCAGCATAGCTTCCTTTGGCAATGTATTCCACCCAAGTAGTGGATAGGGTCATTGAATTATTTTTTCTACTAGACCAAGAAACTAATGATTGGATAATAAACAGACAAGTTCCTGAGATGTTTCTCTATGTAATCTACATCTTTCAAAGTAAGTCTAAATATCTTATCATTTTAAAGGATAAACTATGTCTATAGTACCAGATACCTATATTTTGGGTGCATAATAGGTATCTAAGGATTCTCTTAATGATAGTAATATGAGATTCTTTGGGATCAGCTTGAAATCTAACATAGAGTCATTCTAAATATTATATCAGGTCTACTATTAAACAAAGAAAGTAGTGATCTAATTATCCCTCCATAATTCTTCTGAACAAATGATTTTCCATTAGGATCCTTATCTAACTAAATAGTATCACTCATGAGAGTATTTATTACCTTTCTTTGATATATTTTAATTAGCTAAGGAAGGTTCTTTCAACCATTTGCTTCATACTAAATCCAAGGAAATACTTAAGCTCACCATCATGCTCATCTCAAACTCTTCACTCATTGTCATTAAAAATTCATCACATAATTTTTTTGTGTGGATCCAAAAAATATATCATCAATATAAATCTGAATAATGAGTAGATGTTCTCCTACACTCTTAACGAAAAGGGTTATGTACATACTACCCATAACAAAGGCTCTATCTAGGAGGAATGTTCTCAACCTCTCATACTAAGCTCTAGGTGTTTGCTTTAATCCATATAATACCTTCTTTAATTTGAATACATGATTAGGAAATTGATAATTTTTAAAGCATGGGGTTTCTCAACATATTCATCTTCTTTAATCACCCCATTTTGGAAGACACTCTTAATGACCATATGATATAACTTGAATCCTCTAAAACAAGAAACACTAATTGCAAAATAATGTCTTCAAGTATAGCTATAGGGGAAAAGGTCTCCTCTAAATAAATTCCTTCAATCAAATTATATCCCTTAGCTAGTAATCTATCCATATGCCTAACCACTATACATATTCATTTATTTTATTTTGAAAACCCACTTAGTTCTTATAACACTATCATCCTTTGGTCTTCTAACTAGTTCCTATACATTATTTGTAATGAATTGATTACTTCTTCTTACATTCTAGGATCCAAAACTCATCGACTATGGCATGATCCATATTGGTGGGTTCTACCATTAAGATGAATGTTGAATGAATAACCACCTATTTAAATCCATGCCTAATTTTTATATCTTTAGATGGGTCTCTTGGGATAAGTTCCCTATGGTGACTAGACGAGGATCTCTATTTTCTAGGAAAAGGCTCCTATGGTTTGACTCTATCTCCTAGTTCAATGGATTATAACCTTTAGGTAATCTCTACTTCTTCTTCCTGTAACCTAGGCTTTAAGATTTTATCTGATTTATCAAAAATAAAATGGGTAGACTCCTCTACTACTATGGTCCTGTTAATAAAAATCCTTTAGGATATTCCTACAAATGAATATCCTATGAAGACTCCATCATCATATTTGGGATCAAACTTCCCTAGAGGTGATTTTGTATTAATTAGGACAAAATATCTACAAGGAAAGACATGCAAGTGAGACATATTGGGTGTGCTACACTTAAAGAGCTCATAGGATGCCTTATTTAACTTGGATCTGACATTTACCCTATTCAATATATAACAAGTAATATTTTTTGCTTTTGCCCATAAGTATCTAGGGAGAGAATATTCAACTATCATGGCTAAAGTAGATTCTACTAAAGTCCTACTTTTCCTCTTAGTTATTCTATTTTGTTGAGGGGTCCTAGGTGAAAAAAAGTTATGTTATATCCCTACCTCCTAATAAAAGGATTCAAACTTATCATTTTTAAACTCTACACCTTGATCACTAGGAATAATTGATATCTCACATCCTAATTTCCTCTATATCAAGGTGGAGAAGGTTTTAAATTTTTAACATGATTCTTTCTTTTGTGCTTGGAATCTAACCTAGGTGAATCTGCAATAATAAAATATAATCACAAAACCATATTATTTCCCTCCTAGGCTAGCTATACTAACAGGTCCAAATATATCCATATGAAGAATTTCTAATGTCCTAGAGGAGATGATATACTTGATTGAATGAAATGACGACTTAATTTTTTTTCCTAGTTGGTTAGCATAACACAAATGGTCCTTAGAGAAAGCTAACTTGATCATGCCTCTAATTAAGTCTTTCTTGCAACTTTCCTAAGGGTCTTCATGTTTGCATGGCATAGTCTCCTATGCCTCATATTCCATAGCCAAGATTCATCTTTAGTGGTTTTCAAACATAGATAATTGAGTATTCAATGTAACTTAAATAAGCATATAAATATTATTAACATTTTGTTTTCCTTCTTAAACCAATTCACCATTCAAACTAATCATGCAATTTATGGATAGAAATTTAATAGCAAAGCCTTTGTCTTAAAAACTGACTAATTCTAAGTAGATTATGCTTTAAACCATTTACAAGTAAGACATTCTAAAAGAAAAAAATTATTTAAGTTTCCAATTTTACTTGATCCACCCTTATTCCTAGTGTTGTTGTCTATCAATGTGACCTTGCCTCCTAACCTAACCTCCAGCATGATGAAATGCTTCAACTCTCTAATCATGTGTATTGAGCATCTGCTACCTAGGTAAAACATACTCTCATTATGCCTTTTCTGAGAGAACTCCTACAAAGTCAATTAGATATTAAATTTGGAAACCCAAGTGAGTTTGGGTTTCACTTTATGCCAATGATTTGCATGCATGATATGCTATGTGGTATATGATTTGGGCCTCCACACTAGATGTGTCCTATAAAGTATTGTGCAAGTGCAGACTATGTGACCTAGCATGCCATAAGAATGACATAGAACCACAAGGAATATATTTGTTTATTCTGGGGGTTGCATCCCTTCCTAGGGTATATGATGCATGCAGTTCATACCATTATGCAAGTGAAGGTGGAACTCTATTTTGTTCAAGTGCATGTATTTTTTTCTTTTAAGTACTGAATTACACTTTCAATACTTAAAACTTCAATTTATAATGCATGCTCAATGCTATCTCATTCAGATGCATATATTTCTAATTGCTTATATGAATTTTCAATCTCAAGATGCTTTGATTTCAAGGAATTTTATGCATTGGTTAGATCAATATATTGTTTGTTTAATGCATCAAACTCATTAAGTAAAGACATGTAATTAATATCTAAATCAAAATGTTTAGCTATCATATTATTATGATCTTTTTGTAAAGTAGAAAAATTAGTATTAAAGTAGCATACATCTTTTTGATATTTCTATATGAATCATGATTTTTTTCAAATATGATAAACATTTCATCTTAAGATAGTTGACATACCTTATCTTGTTTTGGCTAATCAAAATTATCATTAGTCACGAGAAACAAATTTGTTACTTCCTCCTCTGTGACTTATTCAGTTAATTCTATGATGGAGTGAGCACAAAATGCTTTCAGTGTTTGTTGCTTCCCATTCTTGAACTTTGCCTTCTATTCACTCTTCTCCTTGATTGGGTGAGTTTCAGGTTGGGGCATTCATTTGCGGGTGCCTGGTTTCCTTTATTTGAAGAAAATTGTGTCACATGATGCTTTTAATTTTTTATTATTCTTACGTTTTCTCTGGTTGTTGACGACACTTCTACTTTCTATCCATGAAATTTTTTAACTAAAAGGTCATCAATGCAATGTCTTCATCCTCCTCAGCTACAGAGCTGCCACTGTTTAAGTCATTAGTTTTCAAGGCTATAGTTTTTTCCTTTTTTGTCACCTTTATAAAGTAATCTTTGACTAATGCCATGCTCATAGGCAATGAGTGAGCTAAGAAAGTTATTAATCAAATATATGTATAATTCTTTGGATTCAGAAATTATAGTGACCTTAGCATCATAAGCATTAGGTTGGAAACCTAAATTTTTTTTATCATATCATTAATTGAATAGTATGATCATAATCATACGATATGATTTGTTCAAACAATTTTAACTCATTATTTCTCACTCCCCTTATGTGTGTGTACACATTCGCCTATTTAGCATACACCCTTATATGTCTAGACTCAAGAAATATAAAATTAGGGAAAATAAAAAATACAAATGTTTTTGAAAGACATCCTATTCTACCCAAACTTGACTTTTGATCAATCCATATTTGATAATATCTATTATATACGCAAGGAGAAGAAAAAATTTTAATCAATAATGTTTCTTATCATCAAAATTAGAAGCTTGGTATCCTAGATTATAATAACACATAAATATGCTCTAAACATTATATCAGATGTATTAGTTGTTAGACATATTAGACATCCTATCATGCCTCTATACTTCTTTTAAACTACAAGTTTTTATTTCAGTATTTATTTAATTGTATATTAGAGCTTATGATTGAGTTATTAATCTTACAACCATTCTTGTCAAAATTCTTTAGTAAATATTTTGTGTATTTGTTAAGGCTAAGGAAGGTTTCATCGCTTCAATTCATATTATTGAATCCTAAAAAATAAGACAATTTATCCATCATACTCATTTAAAACTCTTGATTTATTCTAATATTTTACTTTCAAATAAAACTTGACTTGTGGATCTAAACAGTATGTCATCAACATAAATTTAAACAATTAAAATATCTTACCCTACTTTCTTGATAAGTATTATTGTGGCTACAACATAACTAGTAAAAGATTTATTTATTAAGAAATTGTTCAACCTCTTATACTATGACCTAGGTGCTTGTTTTAATCCATACAAAGCCTTCTTAAGTTTCTAAACATGATTTGGAAAGAACAAAATTTTCAAACATGGGTGACTATTCTGCATATACATCTTCCTTGATGACTCCATTTAAGAACACACTCTTAACTTCCATTTGATATAGCTTAGATACACTAAAATAAAAAAATTCTAACAAAACTCTAATGACCTCTAACCAAGATGCATGTTTAAGGTCTTCATGAAATTAATTCCTTAAATTTGATTGTACCCTTTTATAATTAATAAAGCCTTATTCCTTATAATTGACCAAGAGTTAGTTTATTCCTGAAAACTCATTTGGTTACCATTTCACTCTGATCAGAGTGACCTTCAACTAACTGGTAAATGACATTTATAATAATAAAGCTCTCAGTGCTTTATCTATGCTAGTATACTTTATTGTGCAAATGAATATAGTGTGACTAATTTCCTTCCAAATGTTATATCTAGTCCTAACACCTAAGAAAGGTTCTCCTATAATTAGATCCTTAGGATGAGAATAAATTGATTTCTTATGCATCAAATATTTTTCAATGGTTATAACATTTAATCTAGTAATCTTAATATTATTTGTGATATCCTCTTCTCCTTCATCAACTCCTCTAATTTTAGAGATTCTATTAGATTCATCAAATTTAACATAGGTTTTTTTTTGAGAAAATGCATAAATTGTATTAAAATGAAAAAGAAGGTAACCTATTACAAACTAGGCAAAAGAAACAAATGATCCCTTTTTCAACATGAAAAAGGACCTCATTAAGCTAAAATTTGTTAATTTAAACTTATTAAAAATGTAATGAAATCCACTATCTCCTATTTTGAAACTGTTGAGTTGCAGGGGATACCAAAATTTAAGACAACCCAAGGGTTGATTAGTATCCCAGAGTTCCCATCCAGTTAGAGAATAAGAATTAGTAAAGATCTCATCAACAATTATGCAAAGTTTAAAATAACAAAATAAACTAAAGAAAAATTAAAGAAAACTAAAATTAAAATTAAAATTCAAAAATAAATTCCAAAAGTTTGATAAAATAATGCCAAACTTTAGGATCATAAGCTCCATCTTCAAAAATAACACTGTTTTCTTGCTATCCTCGATAAAATCCTTCTTCATATTAGTGAGATAAAAGGGAAGAAGAACTTTTCAAACCATTCTTCTCTTTGTTTTGAGCCATCTTCCTTCTAGGAAGATCTTTCACTTGTCCCAATGCTTGAATTTCTTTGAATAAAACATGCTTTGACTCGGGGGAAAAATTCTTCTTAAAAAAAGTTTTTATCTTTTTCAAACATACAGCTGATGGAGGAGAAGAAGAAACATGGATTGTATTATGAGTGTAATTACCATTTACACTAGCATCAGCCGCCAAAGTTGTTGAGGTTTTAAAATCTGTTTGGTAAGCTCCCAAAATTTCAGCATCATGAGGATATACGGTAGCCTTTAAAGGAGTCAAACATGAAATTTTAACTACCATTTTCTTAGCCTCCAACGTATGTGAGTTTGTTGGAGAGAAAACCGGTTCTAGAACTTCAACCTCCTTTGGATAAAACAAAATATCTTTTGAATTTTGAGCAGCTTTAATAGTAATCGGTGAATCAGCTTCTATCTTATTATTTGGACTTTCAAACTTTGAATTTTGAATGTCTAGAATTTCCACAAATTCAGTCTCAGTTTCCTTATTAACTTCTAACAAACTAGCATCCATTTTATCCACATCAGCCAAAGCACTAAGAGAATTGATTTCAAAACCAGAATCCCGAGAATCAAGCTAGGCTGTTTTGAATTTCAAATTATGATTAACCTCCACTTCATCTCCTTCCTTGAATCTATCAGCTTCTTCTCTTAGGCATTTGAATCCTGCATCTTCAACTTGATCTACCATCTCATTTAGACCATTTCCATTTACCAATGTTTGAGTAATTCCATCTGGATTATTAAGAGAACCCCATCCAGATTTTCCTGATGTTGAAAAACTCTTGGAATTAAAATGATTCTTCACTGATTTCTTCTTTCTTTTGAATTTCACTTGCATCCAAGGACCATAAGGAATATTGGTATGATTTGAGATGGAAGGGCTTTTTTAAACATTAGGACAAACAGAATCAATATGCCCTATTCTCCCGCATTTAAAACAAAGTGAAGATAGATTTTCATATTCAAACTTTTGAAAAAATCTACCATGCAACCCTTCAACCCATATACCAGAAAGAAGTTTAGAGTTCAAATTAACTCTAATGCATGCTCTTCCAAATTCTCTTCTTCCCCACCTAAACATATTACCATCTATTAATGGAGTCCCAATTCTAGAGACAATTCTAGTTATATTGGACTCATCCCAGCAGTGAAGGGGTAAGTGAGGAAGACGAACCCAGATTGGAGCAGATACACCATCCAATGAATTAGGAGAGAAGTTAGGAGACCATTTGTCTAACCCAATTGAAAAACCACCTACAAACCATGGTCCTCCATTGAGTACATCTTCCATGGCTTCAAGAGACTGAAAGGAACAGAGTAGCCAATCTAGGCCAAGCAAGGTTAAGTGGAATCCTCCATATTTCTTCCATTTCTTTCTTAATTCAATAGCACATTTTGAGAAAGGAACATTTTTTGCAAGAATTTTAACCACCAAAGATTTATTCAAAACTTGCATATTGGATTTTTCTTTCTTCATATCCAATTTAACAACATTTGGATCTTCAATCTCCTCCTGATTTTTATCCCAAGTAATTGGTTTTTTAATCCACACATTTGAATTATCCAAATTTGAGGAAAAAGTAGGATTTTTGATATTGAAGTCAATATCCTTATCATTCCTCAAAATATCAACAAAACTACTCCTTGAAGAAGAAGCTTCTTTGTCATTTTCTCCAAAAGAAGAAACCGGTAAAGGAGATTTAGGTAAATTGTTAGAAACCAACATTACCTATTTTCCTTTATTCAAATCCGGCAAAGGCTTATGTAAATTTAACATAGGTTGACTCCTTAATTGTTAAGGATCTCTTATGAATATCTTTTATGTCTTGCTTACTGCGGAATATCTTAGAAAAGTTGCTATTTTCCTTTACAACAATTTTTTTTATATGTAATTTTCCATTTGTTAATATAAATCATTTACAACCAAACACATTTTGATGAGACACATTTGGCCCATCTTTGAGAAACTCATATGATGTTTTATTCAACTTAGCTCTTATATTTATTGTATTCAGAACATAATAAATGATATGCACTACTTTTGCCTAGAAGTACTTTTTTTTGAAGAATTGCAAATTGCATTAAAAGAATAGAACCTAATAAAAACTACTAAGTGATAGAAAGCCTATCACGGTCCTCCTTTAACAAAGAAAAGAAAAATAAGAGGAACCTTATTATAATCCAAATCTTCCCATAAAAAATGCCTATTAAAGCAAAGTTAGCACAAAAATTGGCTAACTTATTACAATCTCTATTTGCAAAATGAAATAAAAAATTCCCAAAGTCATTAAGAAAAGATAAGTCTTCCAGCACATCATTATCGAAGGAACAAACAGCCTTGTCAACTAATCCTTGTAAATACTAAATGATATTATAGTTATCTCCCTCTATTATGAAACCTTTTGCATCCAACATCTAGTCTTTAACAATCTTCCTCAATGAATGAAAAGCTAACAACTCCAAATAGCCATTATTCCAATGCGAACATCTATATCCAAAAGCAAAAATACATCTCCCTCGGTGATCTCTAAAAACACCACCTACTCGAACTTCATTAGAAAAAAGCAAAGTTGCATCAATGTTTATTTTAATCCATTCATATAGAGGGGGTGCCAAAAATACGAATTTAGTTCAGACGGCTGGTTAACACCCTAGTAGTCCAAAAATAGATTAAGCTTCGAGGAGATTGATGCCAAGATAATAGCATTAGAAATAATATAGCCCATCCCGAGCTCCTTACCGTCACGATTAAGTTTATTTCTACTCTTCCATTAATTAAATAATACAAAGCAATACAAGTTTGCTATGAAAGGATTAACTTTCACTAACCTTTCAAAATATTCTAAACATTCCATCAAGGAAGAAAAATAGGAATAATAAAGCCCCATTTATTCGCCAAAGCAATTGCTTGAGTCAACTTAGAACACTTGAATGCAATGTGCTCAGCATCTTCTGCCACTACACACCCTCTTAGATAATGATTATAGTTCAAAAATCTCCTATACATTAAGAAATCTATAGTAGGAATTGTATTCCTCAAAAGCCGCCACAAAAAAAGTCAATCAGAGGATGCAATTTCAAGTTCTTCAACCACTTCCAATTGTATAAATTATCTGAATCTACCATATTAGAACTGACAGATATAGCAGTAATATTTCTACAAGAGAAATTGTTTATAAATTCCAATTCATCATGCATCAGCTTACTATAAATCTTTATATGAAGAATGATATCAATCAGAGGTTCTTCAAAGTATTTAATCAGCTCTACCTGATTCCAAATTACACCAGAAATAAAATTCTCCAAAGGAGGAAAGTCCGTCTCCCCCACAGCAATGAAAGCAAGCCATCTATCAAAGCTTTTTTTATAAAACCCAAATATCATTCAATATGTTAACTTAAATACCAGAAGTAATCCTCCATCTATCATAGGCTTAAGAGCTTTAGCACTACTCAACAAAATCATCCAAACTGAAGAAGAATTCATGGGGCACATTACACCAACTGTCTGTGACATACTTAGCGAATAAAGATTTGTTTAGAATAGAATATGGATTGTTAAGAAAATTCCAAGAAAATTTTGCTCTCAATGGTCCCAAAGTAGAAATGGACGAGTGAATTCCATGACCTTCAGCATACACAGGTTTGTAGATTTCCTCCCATGCAATATAGTGTAAGCCATGACCACCCTCCTTTTTATTCCATAAGAAATCCATATACATTTTATCAAATTCTCTCAAAATACTCATAGGAACTAAAAAATGGGAAGAGTATAACAATGGAATGGAAAGAATCGCTGATTTCACCAGCACCAATCTTCCTGCTAGTGAGATGAACTTGTTTCTCCACAGCTCCAATCTAGAAGCATATTTATCCAAAATATTGAGGAAGTCTGAATAAACCAACATCTTCAAGGAAATTTTGATACCCAATTATTGCATCTCTTTCACCTCATTAAAATCCATTAACTTGGTAATAGCTTTTCTCCTATTCTGTTCCACGGATTTGCCAAAAATAATGGTCAACTTTTGAATGTTGACTTACTGGCCCGTCCAACAGTAGAAATCAAAAATTATTTTCTTAATTCTCTTCAAGTACCCAAGCTTGACTTCCAAGAACATATATATATCATCAGCAAATAGTAGGTGTGTAACTATAGAAGCAGAAGATGCAACTTTTAAACCCAAATTCCTTCCTTTGAGTAAAAAACCATTTGTCAGAAGCTAAGAACACAATATAAACAAATAAAGTGATGATGGACATCCCTATCTAAACCCACTTCTTGCCTCAATCCACTTTGAACCAATTCCAATCACTTGGACCTAACATAAATGGTCAACCACACATTCCATCAAAAGATTAAAAAATTTCAATGGAAAACCTAAATAATCCAAAACCTGCTTATGCATATCCCAAGCCATACTATCATATTCTTGTTCCATGTCTAATTTTATTGCAACTAAACCTTTTTTAGATCTAAAAAGTATAAATTTATAGAAAAGTTATTGAGCAAGAAGGACATGATCTGATAAAGTCCTCCCTTTGCTAAAAGGCACTTGCACATTAAAAATCAAACAATGAATAACCTTTAAAAGTCTATTCAATAAAATCTTGGCAATAATCTTATAAATGGACTAGAAAAGACTAATACGACAAAAGTTTGAAGGAACTAGAGGATTACTAACTTTAGGAATAAGAACTACAAGAGTCTTCTTCCACTTAGCGCACGTCTTACCCAAAGATAAGAAGACAAAGATAGCATTCCAAACAACTTTAGCAATCAACCTCCAAAAAGCTTTGATAAATGAATAGGAAATACCATCAGACCGTGGAGAAAGATTCCTGCCATGATTTTTTAACCATAAACTCGACTTCTTCAAATGAAAAATTAGCATTAAGGATATTATAATCCTCTTCACTTAATGTGTTCAAATTAGATGGCCAACCTCTCAAAGAACAATCTCTAAATCTCCACTTATTACTAAAGAAGTTAGAAAATATATCCTTGATAGCTGCAGGATCCTCCACAAGAGTGCCATCAACATTCTTCACTTGGTTGATAAAGTTACCATTTCTTCTCCCATTAGCAAAGGCATGAAAAAAGTTAGAATTCATGTCACCTTCACTTAATCATCTCGTCGTACCTCTTTATCTCCCCCAAGTATTCAAGCGGACAAGCGTAATGTACAAATCATTTGTGTTAGACCTTAGTAATAACAACTTTTCCTCCGAGAAATTCAGACCAGCCGATTCCTCCTACTGAAGTTCTCCAATTTCCCTCTTAAGCTTTTCCTTCAGATCAACCAAATTCTGATGTTTAGCTTTGCTCCAAAAATGCAAGAATTTTAGAACCCTAAAAAATTTCTTGTTTAAAACTTCCATAGCATCACCACTATCTGGTCTATTCCATAATTTACTCACCACCGCTGCTATAGCCGGATATGACAACCATATATCATCAAATCTCAAAAATCTATTTTTAAAAAAAATTTGGTAGAATATTTTCGAAATAATGGGGCAATTAGCAGAAGTGACCCAAGCCAAGTGCCTGATAGAAGCTTGATGAACCATTTCCAATGCCTTGGAATTTAACAAATATGTATCCAGTCTCTCAAGAATACGAGCATTACCATTTTTATTGTTGCACAAAGTATTCTATGGTCTAAGAATCCCAACATTATGAAGATCATTATTACTCATAAAAGCTTTCATCTCAAGTGGCCCTTGGGAAAAAGAAAACTTCTTACCAAAAGAAAACATCTTACCACCCTTTTAATTATCTTGAGACAAGATGAAATTAAAATCTCCCCCTACCACCGAAGGATCCTCTAATCTCATGTTCAGCTCTAAATAATCTCACAATATTCTTCTTCCATACAAGACCTTATTAACATAAATAGTAGATACAACCCACAATCCTTTGTTTATAATCTTCAGCTCACCAACAACACACTAAGCAGAAGTTTCCAGCAAAGAAAAAGAGGCCAAATTAGTCCTCCATATCACCAAGATACCTCTAGACATCCCATTAGAAGGAAAGAGAAAGAAATCCTAACTAGCTCCCATGATTTTATTAAATTGACATCTACTAAAAGAAGAAATTTTCGTTTCAAGAATACCAAGGAAAAAGAATCCCAATGCTTAAAAAATTATTTTAAATATAATGAGGCTTCTCCTTTATTATCCCCCCTACAATTCCAAAAGGATAAGGAACTCATTTTCTCGAAAAGGGTGAAGGACCCCAACTCCTTTTCTTATTCAAATTCACCTTACTTTGCCTAGAAGATGAGTTCAAAGGTCCATGGGACCTAAGCTCCTTAAGAAGTTTGGGTTTATGCACACCAGACAGAATTACCCAAGCTAACAAAACCTTCATCCTTGCTCTCCATAGAAACTTATTTATTGAAAATAACCAAGGAAGACTCCTTTGGATATTTGATTAAAGCTTATGAATCCATCAGTTCTCCTTCTTCTACATCAATTCTAATAGAATCACTAGCTTTATCCAAATTCTCTTCCTCCACACACAAAGCATCTAGTAATTTAAAGCAATTACCTTCATTGAAATTTGATTTATGAGAAGTGCTCCATTCTTTACCAGTTACCATGTATATGTCCACAAACACATGAGTAGAATCCTCAGTAGTTGACTTCAAATTTTTAGTGTTTTCCCCAATGTTCTGATTAGCACCATCTTGAACCTCTAACCCATTTAGAGGCAACTCTGTCCCAACAACATTTTAAATTTTGTCCATTTCAGAAGACAAAACTTTAGATACTCGATTTTTGGAGACAACTTTAGCTTTAGTCTTAAAAACTTTCTTCAAAGACCCCACATTCCTTTTCCTATTCTTTCAACTTTTCACCAGCATTTTAGGCCCATAATCAGACTGATTCATGACGTCCTATGCCCGAGCTTCATCATAATCTTTACCTTGGAAAGTTACCCTTCCCACACCATAATTACCTCCTTCCATCACATTCCATTTGCAGGCATCAATTAAATGCCCAATCATCCCACATTTGAAACAAAAGCATGAGATTTTTGCATATCCACCTTTTGAAAAAACCATTCGTTAAATCCATCCACCCAAACACCTAATGGAAGTTGTTTATCAAGCTCTACTCAAACACAGATTCTAGCAAATTCCTATCTACTCAATTCGAACATATCACCATCTATCAAGAGAGGTATTCCAATCATAGAAGCTATTCTCACCTCATTAATCTCATCCCATCAATAAAGTGGAAGATTAGGCATCTTGATCCAGATAGGAGAAGATAAGACCTTCAAATATTCTGGTGCGAAATTAGGATTCCACTCATCAAGTCCTACAATATGACCATTCACAAACCAGGGGCCACCAAATAAGACACTTTCCATAGCATCATTAGTAAAAAAAAGAACATAACACCCATCCCGATCCAAGAATAGTCAAATGGAACTTCCCAAATTTAGACCATTGACATCTCAATTCCTCTGCAATCATATATATAGGGATATATCTCCCAAAGACCTTTAAAACCATAGAGTACTAAAGCATATTTGAATTGGCATTAACATTATATTCATACAGTTTAATTACAGTACCATCCTCTAATAGAAATTATTCATTTTCCAACAGATAAACCTTAATATAAGGTCACTTAAACGAAGGATTGCTAGGACAATGGACATTCACCTTCTGAATTTCCCCTGTGGCTTCAAAACCTTTACCCTTATCTAACGCAATATCACAAACAGTTGGTGGATCATCATAATTATTTTGAACAGATGAAACTACCTCTAAAATGGAAATATGTTTTAAAAATTGGCAAACCTATTAATGAAGAGATTCATATCAGAAGATGATGACTCAAAAATCCTCTATTTTGAATCACAAAGCAAAGTATTAGTCTTAAAATCTTCCACAATTTGCTTACCTTTACCAATCATTGTTGGAGAGGATTTAACTTCCACACCACTTGGTTCTCTGATAAGCAGAGGAGCATTGCAACGATTGAACTTCAGAGAAATCACGGAATGAGGTGAGACAATCAAACCAAAATTGTCGTGAGGGCCAATTGATGAACAATTAGTAGGTTTTCGGCCACCAGAGTTGGCCGGCGGTCGATCCTCCATCTCTAGCAGAAAAGCCGACAAGGGAAAGAAGAATGAAAAATTTTAAAAAACTAAATAAAAAAACTAGGAGCTTCTCTCTCTAGCTTTCTCTATGCCTAAATTGAAACCTTTATCCTTACCCCCAGGAGTACTTGGGTAGACTATACTCATTAAGCATTACCTAGTAGCCTTTACCAACTTTTCTATTTTTCCTTTTAGCTAAACCATTCTATTATAGGGTTCTAGGTGTTGAAAACTTATGTTCAATACTAGATTCTTAATAAAATATTTTAAACTACTTGTTATTAAATTGTCCTCTATGATTATTAAGATTTATGGAGATTAAACAAACTATTTTACATTGAATTCAAATTGAAAATGTTCTAAAATCCTTGAATATTTAACTTTTATTTTCTAGAAACATAACCTAATTAAACATTGAATATTTGTAAACTGTCACAAAATTGAAGGATATTTCTCATATACTCATTCTACTAATAGGCCCTAACAAAACCATATGAAACACTTCTAATGGCCTTGTGATAAATGCATCCTTAATAGATTAAAATGTGGATTTCACTTATTTTTCTAGCTAGTCTGCATCACAAAGTTGTTTTATTAAAATATTTCACTTAGGAATGCCTCTAACTAGTTCAAATTGAGTAATCTTTAAAAGAATACTCATACTTGCAGGATATAGTCTCTTATGCCCCAATCATCATTCATCTACAGTGGATTTTAAGCTATATACATCATATTTATCAATGTAGTTCCAATCAGTTTTGTAAAGATTATTCAATATTAAAAAACAATTTTACCATTCAAGATTAACAGGTATTTTGTAGAAATAAATTTAGTGTTAAAATATTTTTCACAAATTTACCTAATACTTAATAAATTATATTTCAAACCTTTTACAAGAAAGATGTTTTCATTTAAAAAATCAATACATTGACCTATTGTACCTACTCCACTACCTAAGTGTTACTTTGCCTTTGGTCATGCCTTCCAATAAGATAAACTTGTTTTTTTCTCTAGTCATATGCCTTCAGGATTCATTATCAAGGTAGCACATGATCTCAATAGACCCCTCGTGAACCCAAGTGGATTTGGGTCTCACCTTATATTCAAATGAATATATGTTATGATTCAAATATGAGGCCTTGGGACATCAGACCAAATGTTATCTTTGATATACTTTATGTGTGTATAGGCATACCATGTGCTTTAATATATCACATTAAGAATACATAACTCTTAAAAATTGATATGTAACCCTACACGAAGATGATTTCTTATATTAAGAAAATTCATATAGTGCTCTTCTATGTATTGCTTGTGTGGATCTCAATGCATTAGTCCTTAATTCTTTAATTTCTTTTTTAGGATGTCATTTGTGCTTTTATGAATTTCATAATTTTTTGAATTCCTCAAGCTCACTACTATGTGAAAATAAAAATTGGTGGATGTCTATTGATTTTCTTTAATGTTTCTTTAATAAAATTCATATAGTTGAACATTACACTACCTCAAAAGATGGGCTAGTATTGGACTATTGATTTGAAAAGAGAATCATTATTTATTCTCACTATCAAACACAATATAAGAAATGTTAAATTCACATAAAAAGAAAAAAGTGACATTGACCTATCATTTAAAAACGAAACTAACCAATGAATAACCTATAGTATATGTCCATAGATCTTTCCCATACATTAGAGGGCAAAATTTATTTTAAACTAAGTTCTCAATTCTTTATAGAAGAAAGCCACTAAAATTAATTACATCTCAAGACATGTCTTGAAAAAACTCTTGATTAAAACAGAGATTAAATTACTTTAAACTAAGTTCTCAATTCTTTAATGGGTTGTGGCTTACTTACTATTGGCATTTGTGATAGGCTAATGCACGTGGCAAGAAACTAAAATGCAAGTATGTATGCATGATTGCTGAAGGTGTTTTTGTATATAGTACCAGTAGTGTATAAATAAAGTTGAAATTATATATATATATATATATACAATTGAAGATTTGTAGGAAAAAAGGTGGTCAAGCTCCACTATAATTATTCTGGATTTCTAATCCTATAAGAAATCTTGATTAAAATATGATTGCATATTTTTGTCTTCTAGTCTTTTGGTATATCCTATAGAATTCAAAAATATAATGTTTCTCATAGGAAGAAAGAACATTACTATTTGAAATTTATAAATGTATATAAGTAGTCATTTTTAAATTATTTTACAACTCATTACACTTTTACAACTCAATTAGTTTTATAATCTAGAGTTTTATATTTCATTTAACTCTTGTCATTTACATTTGAGCCTAAGTATATTCAACTTTGAATATTTAACTGAAGAAAAGAAATATAAATTTTTAAAAAAGATTATAATCTACATGTATAAACTATTAAAGAAGAGTGCACTATGTAGAAAAGTGTATAATGTGCATGCTAAGAATGTCCAAGTAGAATTAAGAAAAATCATTGAAAAATTAAACTTTAATGACCTTCAATGTACTTGGAAAAACACCTTGATTTTATTTTTAAATGAAAGGGCACTGATCCTTTGGTTCCATATATCCCTTAAGTGCAATTGTTGGCTTTGTGGTTGATGTTGTATAACTTCTTGAAGTTTTCACCTAAAAATCCTTTTAATAAATAGTTTAAATTATTTATATATAGCAGAGCACATGGCTTGTACATTCTAGGTGACAAATGAGGATTTCCAATGAAGTTTGGCAGTGATCGGCTACTTAAGAATGATGGGTAACCTTATTACAAATTGATCTAGCACTGTAAGGGATAGATGGCTCAAATTAAATAGTTTTATCCACGGGATTGAGAGAGACAAGATCAAGCTTTGATATGATGGATTCCTATCTTAAAAAAAAAACAGAATAAATAAAACAATTGTGATTTCACCTTCTTTTTTTAATCATTCAAAGCCTTAGGTTTTCATTTAGCTTAAATTATTTGTATAATGCATCCCGATGACCATAATTATGCACAGAGCTCCTCAGTGACCTAAGCTTCTATTATATGAAGTTTGAGAGCTTCATATAATGGTACTTGGAAATTATTTCAAAACTTAAGGTAGAAGTTAGGGTTTAAGAATTACCTCTATAGGATGAGTCTTAGAAGGTGTTCTTTGGCTTTTTTTTTTCTCTCTAACCCCTTAGGAAGAGATTCTCTAAGAATGTCAAGGTCAGAGAACATCTGTATTAGAAATTCAAGTGCTTTGGATGGAAAAATAGTCATTTACTAGTATTCAAATAGTGGGAAAATGTTAGGAAAATATAGGGGAACTCATGGAATGCTAAAGAAAACAACTAGATGTCCTACAGAGTACTGGGTTTAGAATAAAATGTGAATGAATGGTTTATATAGTTTAAACTATTCTAACCCATGGAGGCCAGTCGAAGGATCAGGAATTATCAGGCTTAATGTTTAGGATGCTGTGATGCATCTTAAATTTTTTAAGAGTATGAGGTTGAGTAGGGAGTGAAAGAGAAAAGTGAAAATGAATATTATTCTTTTTCTAAAGTGGGGACCACTTAAGTGGGGCCTAGGATATCCCTAGCCATAGGTTGGGTTAAGGAGTGTTTTAGAAACTTTTAGAAAAGGTTTAGAACACATTTGAGTAGATTGTATGGAGGGAATATGAGTGTATAGAGAGATTTCACCATTTACAAATAACTTGACAATTTGACCTCTTTGATTGACCAAAGATGGTTAAGACACCTAAGATAGGATTAGAAAGTTTTAAATGTTGCTTAGATTAAGTTTATAGGGGTTTGATCCAACAAATTCGGTGTTTATGAATAGGGGATCAAGTTAGATTTAAACAATTTAGGTTGGTTGACCAAGTCAACTTAACATGAATTCACTGAGTTAAGGTTTAGGTGTATTTATAAGGTTGATTAGACCAAGGTTTACTAATGGGAGAGGTTTAATCATTCATGTTCAGGGGTTTGACCTAATTTAGATTTATTTGACAAGTCTTGGGTTTGGTTAACTAAGTTAACTTTTAACCAGGGTAGGTGGACTAGGCATGAGCAAAACATGATGAGCGATACTTAATTTGATTTAATTAAATTTGATGGATGAATAGAGTTTATAATAATTTAATTTTGAGGTTTAATTAATTACTAGCTTAATTGAGTCAAATGGGTTAACATATCGCTTAAAAAGTTAAGGTGTATGAATTTAGTGTTTGGAGCACCTAAGATGATTTTTCACGCAAGCTTTGAAAACAGGTGACTAGTGCAATGAAAAGTGTAGTCAACGTGGTAGGTTAAAAATAAATCCGGGTTTTGAATTAGTTCAGGGTAAATTAATTATTGTTCTGGGATATTGAGGTTTTATTGATAGATTTAAAGCATTTAGACATGACATCAAATACAATATAGGTTGATGTAATCATGGATTTTGGAATTGAATGACCTTATCTAAAAATGAGGTGAACAAATGGATGCCCAATAGGCATTATGAATTTGAAAAGTAAATCATTCATGTTGGTGTTGACCAAAATAATAAACTAAATCCAAGATATTTGACCAACATAGATTTAAGCAAAGAATGATTTAGAACAAGCATTGATTTAGAAAAAGCAAATGATTAAAAGGGAAGTGATCCCAAACAAGTACATTTAAGTGGTCAGATAAGGAGAATACAATGCATCGTATCCCCAATCAACTAGAATTCAAAAGGAAAAGGTATAATCTAGGGAAGATTACATTAATTCTTAAGAATAAACAAATAATTTATAAGCAGGCTAATACTTAGATGGGAAATGATCCTAAATAAGTAAATTTAAGTGGTTAGATCAAGAGAATAGCTGGCATCATATCCCCAATTGATTTGAATTCAAAAGTAAAAGATGCTTAAGTTTAGAGACTCACACCTAACTTTGAGAATGAGATTTAGTGAAGATAGGATATATTTTGTGAAGCTTACTTATAACTTTAAAGAGGAATTCTATAAAGGATAGTTATACTAGAAGTCTATTGGATTCTAGAAGAGTGGACTTAGAGCTAAAAACTTTTTTAAGTAGGATGGCTACTGTAAAAGTATAATTATACTAGAAGTTATTAGGATGCTATAAGAGAGGGATTAGACCTAACAAGCAGGATGTATATAATAAAAGTGTTCTTATGTAAGAAGTTAATAAAATTTTGAAAGAGTAGGCTTTCCCCTAATGACTACTTTTAAGCATGTTGTCTATAATAGAAGTGACTTATGCTAGAAGTTAATATAATACTATAAGAGCGGGTTTGTTGAAATTTGAAATCCGTACATTGTGTTTTGATTATTATAAAAATTATTGGACACTTATTAGTTTATCTTGCTTTATATATTGCATCTTTTTCTATATACATCACTAATATTTCAGGTTCAAGATACACAAAGTGTAGTCAAATAATCATAGCTCAAGAAAGTGTTGCATAGATTTTATATATATATATATATATATATTAAAAAAGCTTATAAAATTATTTTTTTTCTTATGTAAATATCAATGATAAGGTTTATGTTAGCTTAGCAATTATGCACACACACATAAAGTAGAATGAAAACAATCATTTTAATTTTTTCAATTAATTATATTATATAATCCATATCATACTTCATGATTAATTCAAAACAAAATTAATTTAAATACTTAATTTAAACAAAAGTAATATTTTTAAGTTATAACGACTCATATGATATGAAAACACATCATATAGGATGTAACACATTTCATAAATCTATCATTTAATCCAACTTACTTAAAATAGTAAAATTTAAATTTTAAAATTGAACTATTTTTACATTGTGTTTATACTTATTTTGAATGTGAACTAATTAATGTTGCCTAATTTAAGTATGGAGATTTAGGAGTCAAATAGGATCTATATTAATTATAGATCATATAGTTGGATTATGCATCGTATTGTACAAACAAAACTAGGACACTCTCGAAAAACTTTGGTTCATCCCATATGATCTGTTGTTTCATTTGAACTAATTTTGCTATACAACTTATAATCATACAAGATTAACTATGGTAATAATGAACTAATTATACTATATGATGCTATTGTCATGATGTATGAATAGAGTCTATAGAGCTAAATATTAGAGTTTTTTAAAACTTTATATATATACTCTTGTTATAACTATATCAAATGTCTTTTAACAGCAAGAGATTTCTTTAGTCTATTAGAGTGTTAAATAAAGAGCAATAAGAAAAGACAGAATGGATGAGGTTATGTAAGAGGGAAAAGAATGGTGTGGGATTCAAGAGAGTGTGAGAGTGGTAATCAATAACTGCTATGGCAAACATTCCCCTGAGTCTTTTGGCTTTATTAGTGTATTCCTTAATGGAAGCTTCAGGAAGAAGCCTTTATTATCAAAGGTCATTTGCTACACTACTGTACTAAGGGGGTAAAAGAGATTTTAACTATTCCATATCACCGAGGAGGTGAAATGGATTTTGACTACACTATTATACGAGGATGTGGGATTTTGTCTACTCCATTGCACTGAGTAGGTGAAAGAAATTTTGGCTAATCTTCTACATCAAGGAGGTGAAAGTTTTTCAGCTTCTACACCACATTAATAAGGCGAAAGGGATTTTAGCATATCCATTAGACTGAGAAGGTGAAAGGAGAGATACATTGAGAGAAGATTCTATATGGGCTTCTATGCCTAGCCATGGTTTAAAGGAAAGTCATTAATGATTTGTGTAGTACCCAAAGAGAGGAACTCTTGAGAGTGGACTATTAAGTATAAATAATGTACTATTTATTGTGTTTAAATTCAATAAAAATGTATTCTTTTAGTTTAATTTATGTAGGAAATATGGAAGAAAATGAAAAAAATACAACTGTGGAACAGTGCCATAGTGGCACCAAACAAATCACCAAAGTGTTATCGACAAAAATATCAAGGTTCATAATGTTGCGACTCGAGCTCATGAGTTTTATGTTTTTGGTGATAACAAATATTTTTATATCACATAGTATTTTTCATTCTAAATTTATTTGTGTTTATATTAGTATTTCAGTAAAACCATGCAATTTCAGACAAAGAATTAGAGCTCAAGATTGGGTTGAATAAGGTTATGCTGTAAAAGTCTGTAATATTCATTGATGTAATTTTGATTTCTTGAATCAAGTCCTATAAAGGAGTATACTTGATTGGTGTCCATACACACACATACTTAGGGGAGTGAGATCTAGTCAAAACCAGAAGTTCAAGCTTTGAATTCATCATACTGGACGATCCTTTATGATCTCCGAAAATAGCCACTAATGATAATTTAGGCAAGGTTTTAAGATTTAATTTATGTTCTAATCATCCCAGACGGTCTAGATCATCCTTGATGATTAATACAAATTATTCCTAAATTGATCATGTGATTAGGGGATTAATTATGTTTAAATTTTTCAATCAGATCTTCGTAGATGATCTGTATATCATACCGGATGATGTTTGCCGAGATACTTGATTTTTCTAAATCATTCAAAATTAAATACCATAATTTTTCTCTTTCATCAACATAGTTAACAATTGCTATACTCTATAAATAGCATAATTTAGATGTCAAATGTATAAAAAAAATGGATTGTACTAAAATCTGCATTTTTAGAATACGATATCAATATATTTATATTATTTAAGCATGTAGCATTTATTAGAAGTCAGATTTCTTTGCTTATATATGCAAACTTATAAAAAATTGTTGGTGTTGCCTCAAATTTGGCTTGACCTTTTGCTACAAAAAATGGGTCAATAGCAATCAAACAATAGAGAGAACAAAAAAATGATCGCTACAGATGATTAATCATTAAATTTCTTCAAAATGCATGTTGAAGTTGCCTTCAATTTGGCTTCACCCCTATTTGTTCATATTCTTGATCCTTGTACGGTTAGCAGATAAGTCAAGGGTCCATGGGGGCCACTACAAGAAATTCAGTCATTACCGGTGGATTAGACCGGCGACTACACAACCGTCGATACTAACGGCGGTTTATCCGTCGGTTTGACCGCTGGTGAATACCGGCAGCCCAACCGGCCTTTATGGAAGCTTATGCCGCCAGTAACAGCTGCGGTCACAAAACCACCTGGTAAACCACCAGCTTTAAAAGTTACCGGCGCTGTACCGGAGGCCAAAACCGTTGGTGTTAAGTGATTTATTTATCGGTGGTAAAGCCACTGGAATGGCACCATTAAAAGCCCTAAAATGAGCCAGCCCCAGCCTCCCATTTCATTTCATCTTCTCCTCATCTCTCTCTTTGGCCGTGCTCGCCCGCCTCTCGCGTGACCGAGCTGCCACCGGCTGCCGACGATCACACCGGCCGCCCTCAAACTCCCACTGGAAGGCCACCGACGAACATCTGGTTCTTATCCCATGTGCTACGCTGCCTACGAGGTGAGGTTTTTTTATTTTTTTTAATGTATTTCGCTTTAGTAGATCTAAAATTGAATATATGGGGTGTAATTTTAGTAGCAATAGACCTAATGAGTGATTTGTGACTTAAGTAGAGGTCAAGTATTTGGATCTAGAAATCATAATTGCAATAGACTCAAAGGATCCTTTAGGCATTTTTACTCTTGTAGTTGTTTTAGAATCTCTGCAGTTCTCTTTGGATCATTTGATTTTTTTCCTAGAATTTGGCAAGTATGATTTCTTTATGGTGTCAAGATGTTTGACTTATTGAAGTTGTTTGTGCAATAATCTAGTAGTGGTGTATGCTTTTTGTTGATGATATTCTACATGTTAATAAGACTAGAAAGGGAGTTGAAGTTAAACTCGAATTATGGAGGTCAATTTTAGAGTATAAAGGTTTTCGCTTTAGTAGATCTAAAACTGAATATATAGTATAATTTTAATAGCAATAGACCTAGTGAGGGGAATGTGACTTTGGGCAATCAAGTAATTAGTAAAAGTACACATTTTAGATATTTTGGATCTTTTGTTTAAAGTGATGGTGAAATAGAAGGGGATATTATCAGCAAAATTCAAGTTAGATGGTTGAAATGGAGGAATGAACCGGGCTTGTTGTGTAATAGAAAAGACCCCCTTAAACTTTAGAAAAAATTCTATAAGATGGTGGTGATATTATGCAATGCTTTATGGTGTCAAATCTTGGTCAATAAAAGAGAAGCATTATACTAAGTTATGTGTTGGAGATATGAGGGTGCTTAGGTGTATGAGTGGTTTACCCCTAGAGATAGAATATGGAATGAGCATATACATGGAAATGTTGGAGTACGTCTAGTGGATGCTGGCAGCATCCCCTGGGATTGACCAGGGGTATTCAAATTAATAAATAATGATATTTTTAGTATTCAAATTAATAAATAAAATGATGAATTAGGTTTACTAATTCTCTTTTTATTTGGTTCATCATTTCCTAGCAATAACACCTTTACAATATGTGTTTAATTATGCTAGGGGGAATTACTTAAAGACCTCAATATTTTAAAACTTTTAGGATGGGAAATGTTCTAAAAACTCTTGTAATAAAGACTAAAAAATAAATGGAGATCAACAAATTACCTAAAAAATCATATTTTAATAGGTTGGTAGACTTAAGGGGGATCCTCCCATGTTTAAACTCCTCATGTTAGGGGGGGGGGTGGGTTTTAATTTGATCTAGGTTTGAACTTTATATAAAAATTCTTAAATGTTGTTCAAACAAGATTTAGTGTTGAAAACCTATTTAAGTAAAGTTCAAGGAATATTCAATCATTGCTCGAACTTAGATTTTGGTACAATAACAATATCACAATAGATAATAATCTAATAACTATAGCACATCAAAGAGATCCTAAAAAATTAAGGCAAAATAGATCAGAAAAAAAAAAGAATTGAAGTAATAATATTTGCAAAAGTAACAAATTAATAAATTAAACTGCAAATATAATAAAATGATTCAATCATATTTTAATTCATTGGTAGACCTACATTATTGTTAAATAATAAATAACTCTTTGTAGAATTTTATGTGATATATTGTTATTTCTAGATAATTTTCCTTTTTCCAATAAAAAAGATTATGTGTTGAATTATATTTATTCTATAGTCTTTGTTGAAAATGTAATAGGAATATAGGACAAAGTCTTCAAACTATATGTGATAATAGTTTCTATAGACTTTTCTTGAAACAACAAATGGCATATCTTTTTTTTGGGTTAAAATCCACCCACGGGCCTACGCGTTAATATAAGAAAAAATTACACAGTCCTTAAAGGGATCTGAAGCTCACTACTGCTCAAATGAGCTACAGAGAAAAACAAAAAGAAACCTAAGAGCCAGAGTTCCCTACTAAGCAAAATTACACAAAAATCTAGTAACATTCTAAGAAGCAAAAAACAAAGGAAAAAAATTAAGCACTATCAGCAAATCCCTACGAACATCACACGTACCCTGCACAAAATGAGCGCGGAGCTCCAAAAACCTGCAAAACAAGCATGCAAGGATACTAGAAGACAAAATAAATAAGAAGAAAAAAATATAATGCAAACTAAAGGCCAAAAAATAGTAAATACTCCCTAGAATACCATAGTCCTAGAACAAAGATAACTCATAAGAGAGAAGGCGAAGACGATAACCACAAAACCCCACCACCCAGAACAGCTCCACTCAATACTGCAAGCCCCATAGAAAATCAGAACACAAAGAAACACTAGAAGAAACCTCCAACCAGAAAACACCACCCGCACCAAAAGGCCCATCAAACAAGGTCAACCAACCTGCAATCTCCAACCGACCCCAAACACCACCAGAGCCAACCGAAAATAGCAAACAGAACACTGGAGAAAACCTCCAACCAAAAAATTAACAACCATTAACATAAGGCACACTATTCCTATCCAAATTAATCAAGCCTTGAATCTGCACAGTAAGATTCTTGAAAGATAAATTAGTAATACCAATAAACTTACTACCAAGCAGAGGCATCGCCCGAGCAGCAGAATTAACCACAGGAGAAACAACATTATAAGAGCAGTTCATAGAGTCCAGAAAAAACTTAATGTTTCTGCGGGTATAGTAGAAAGAGTACCCACAGTTGCAGCCGTCCACCTCAAGCAAAGCTTTAAGGTCCTCATTAAAATTACATTCCAAAACAGTACTCTGAATATCCAAACCAGCACAAAGATATAGCCCATGGAAAATAGCCAACAGGATACCACCAAGCATATCAGTTTCAATAGTTCTACCAGCAAACCCCAAAACATAAACCCCATTGAAATTCCTAATTAAGCCACCAATGCACCAACTATTCCCATCCAAAACAATATCAAAATTCAGTTTAAAACAGTTGACATGAGGTCTAAGCCAAAATAAAATCCTGTTCACCGGAACAAATGGCATACCTTATTTTTGATCAAGAACATCACACCAATTACATTATTAAACATAAACATTTATACAAAAACATAAACAAGAAGAGTATCATAAACATATATCTAATAATAAAAAAGTCAATATGTCCAAACAATAAATAACTAAACATATCCAAAAACACATAAATATAGATGTCTACGTCAGAAAAATAAATAACATATACTGTAATTCAGCCTGCTCCTCAGTTAATGTTGTACTCCTCTCACCACTCATCTGCTCCCTCATCTTTCGCCTCTAACATTTGAGCTTGTTACTTCTGCATCTACTGCTACATCCCCAGCTACTATTGATGCATCTGCATCTGCCAGTCAGCTTGTGCTTTCCTTACTTATTCTATCTTTGTTGTAAGGGTAGCTATATGTTGGGTATATAAAGACTCTTGGGTGTTAGCTGAGAAGCTGGAGCCACCAGATGTTTGCAACTTATATGTTGCTAGCCTAAATTGTATATTATGTCGTGATACATTCTTCCTATCGCTTGCAACCAAGTGTGGTAGTCAAAATATTCTACTAATCCATAAGAAGAACCTTCACTTGCTGCAGTCTAGCTCTCTCGAAGATGTGTATACTCCTCCATGAAAGTTAATAAAAATTTAAGCAATTTATATATAACATTTCAAATATTAAACTTATAAACTTACATAGGCTTTCCTCGCATGCTCATCAACCCATTACTATTTCTCATGACGCTTGTGGGTATGACTATGCAAATGTTTAGTGAGAACATCAGCAAAAAGCGTACACCAAGGGACATTATTCTCTTGCAAATATCTAGTGATAACATCCATAACTAAAACTAAGGGCAAACACCAAGATACATTTTCTTACAAATGTCTAGTGAGAACATCCATAATAAAAGCAAATTAAAAGCTTACACAAAGATACATTCTCTTACAAATATCTAATGAGAACATCCATTACAAAAGCAAAAGCATATGCTAAGATTTATTCTTTGAAAAATGCCTTGTGAGAACATTAATAACAAAACAAAAAGGCATACACCAAGATAACTTATCTTTCAAATGTCTAGTGAGAACATCCAAACTCAAGGTTATGAGAAAATATATTCTCTTACCGGTGGCGTTCGGGGCTACATTTGGTAAAATTCTGCGAGGGTCGTCGGGACAGCTCTCGGACTTGAGTGAAGAGAGCAAAAGAAAGGCTCAGGGTGTCGGCGCAGCTCTCAGATGTGAGAGAGTGAAAGAAATGTAGAGGATTCGACTGTTCTCGAATGTGTGAGAGGGAAAGAAATTAAAAGTTGTTCGACGGATTGGGCAAAATAGGGCTCTTACTAGCGTATTTTCTGGCATATTATAAGTTAGTTATATAAGCGACAGATAATACGTTGGTATTACTTCTTCAAGTTTAAGTAAGCCGGTGCAATATCCTCTAGTAATTCTGTCGGTAAATACCAGCGGTATATGCATCGAAAACCTTTAAAATGCCGGCAGAATTTACGCCGGTATTTTTGCAGCGGATATTGCGTCGGAATATGCGCTATTACTTATCGGTGCATATTCATCCAGTAAGTATACTGGTGTAACTGACATAAAATGTTCCACCGAAAAGTCTGAAGGTAATAACGGATTTTTCTGTAGTGTATCTATAAGAATGTTATTTTTTTTCCATTTCAACTTTTTAGGTGCTTTCTATTCCCTGGCTCCAAAATAGATTTATAAGTCAAATACGATAGTAACATTACATATCCAATTATAATGTGTTAGGCTACAACATATTACTTCGTGCTAGTAGCTCCGTAGTCCATTGTACCTCACTTTAGCCCTCTCTTTATTTTATATCATGCTAGCAAGTCAAGCATCTTAGTGAGAATTGTAGTGGCTTTTCATGATCGAGGAAATTGTCTATGAGGAAATATATCTTAGGCTTCAATGTACATCTCTCTCAATGAACTTCTTGAAACATTTCTCTCGGTCTGCAATTTTAAAGTTCTTCTTTCCATCCAACTAATTATTACATAGCTATTTACGTCGGCTCATTTTATGAAATTCAACCTCATATGTGAATTAATATAACTATAATACATTAATCAAAGTAAAATCAATAAGTATAAATATGATGTTCGTCCTGCAAATATTAAACGCAATGTAATATTTCTTATTCTCATCATTGCATAAAAAATATTAGCAATAGTGGATAAATATGGGCCCCATAAATCTATAGTATATGTGTTTTGAAGAAGAGATTAAAGTTCGATCTAATACTCCTTATAATGAATTCATTAACTTCAAATTATCTAACAAGTTTATCTATCATTTACTTCTGCTCATATTTTAGAATTCCACCTCATATGAGAATTCATAGAACTCAAAAACATTAATCAATGTAAAGTCAATAACTCCAAATATTATCTTCATCGCTCAATTATTAAACATAATGTAGCATCCATTGTTCTCATCATTGCATCAAAAATATCAGTAATTGTTAGTAATTATGGACCCCATGCACAAAATTATGAGTTTTCAAGAACATATTAAAGTGGGGTCACCTACCCTTGAGAATGAAGTCATTTGCCTCAAATTATCAAACTAGCTTATCTGTCATAGTGCCCCACCACCCGCCTTCCCCTCATGTTATAATTTAAATCTTTTTTTTTTTCATTTAATTATTTGATTTTCTTACAAAAATTTAATATGACTTTATACTATATCTAATAATTTATTCTTCTAGTATTACTACAATTTCAAGTAAAACCTAACATGATTTCAAGAATGTTTTTCCTATGATAGAATTAGTTGTTCTTGATCACAATTCTAACATTAGTGTGTTATGTGTTAGCACCACAAAGCTTCATTACAATTTCTATTAGTCAGGATCCTTTAATTGTGTGCTTATTTTAACCAATATATCTTAAAAAACTTTATGCTTCTCTAAGTTCATATGCCTCCAAATCCAATATCATTTAGAGATCTATCTATAATTATTTTTTCAAGGAGAGTAGTTGGTCAATATAAATGTTCAAATGCCTCCAATTCCCCCCTTTCCTCCCAAAAACAAACAAAACACACTTTATGCGATATGTGTATAATAATAATTTTCTAATAGCATAATCAGAGGAAATATCTGCATACATAACAAAATAACTCAAATGAGTCAAATTTCAAAAGCGATACATCAACATCAAGCTTCATCCCACTGAGTGGGGTTAGCTATATGATTTATGTTTCTCCATTGTATCTAGTTAAATGTCAATTCTCATTTCAATTTTCTAAGAAAATGAGAGTAATGAGAGTGAAATTAAATGAAACATAATAGCCTTCTATAAGAAGAGTCAAAACAAACATCTCCACGAATGATAATAACTAAAATAAATCAATTCGAAAGACATAATATAGGTAAAATAAAATGAAACATCTTCGAATAAGGGTTGAGCCGTGAAAGTACTATTATAGAATCATACTGAAATCAGGATCAAATCATCTTTGAATCATCCTTAAAAAAATAAGAACGTTCTTTCTTCAAAACTTATTTGATCATGATTTCAACAATCTTCAAACTATAATTGAACCATGGTTGAACCATCTTCAAATTAAATTGGAACCATCTTCAATTCATGTTATTTGAACAAGATGGAAATATCTTTTGAGTTTGATTTGGTAAGTTGATTTCTGAAATTTGAAGAGCCAATACTTGACAGGTGAGGAGGCAAGTTAAGAAATCAAAACATCAAATAATGCAGTTTTATGACATTATCGAATAATTTATTCCATTTTTATTTAAATGCGAAGGTAATGCCATTTATTGCCTTTTAACTTAAATAAATATTTTTTATATTTCGTAATTTTTAATCAAAATTTTTTATTTAATTTTATTAAAATCTGGTAAAACCTTACC
Organism: Dendrobium catenatum; assembly: GCF_001605985.2. Lineage (NCBI taxonomy): Eukaryota > Viridiplantae > Streptophyta > Magnoliopsida > Asparagales > Orchidaceae > Dendrobium > Dendrobium catenatum. The sequence goes on along the minus strand of NW_021318964.1, from coordinate 119,338 downwards.
AATATTAACTCCTTTACTTATTTAACCCAGACTTCTTTAAATTTCATCACCTTTTATCGATATGATATAGTAAAAAAAAAAAGTAATTATTAGTATATCATGGTATATTTAACTCCATATAATTATTTATTGTGCGTGCTAAAACTGTTCTTTTGACTAATATGAAGTTATAGTTTTCAAATTTAAATATTTGATTTCCCCTTTGCATTAAAAAATGGCTGGTTACCATTGCTCAGTATAGACTGACAAATGTTGATATATACGACTCAATATTGATCTCAAACTGAAAGCAAATTGGCCATGAATAGATAATCTAGCTGTGGATAAGGGCCGGCATCACGTCCTTTCTGTGCACCCTTTGTTAGGTTTTGCTGCAATTTTTAAAATCTTTGCGAATCTTGAAAGCCTTTTGAGACTTAAAAATTTAGTGAAAGGAGAATTATTTTCGTACGTTGATGCTTGTTGGAGAAGTAGGGTTTACAGGCCCTACAATTCAGTCATGCAGTGTCGTTTTTAAAGAAACTTTAATCATATTTTCTTTTCGGTCAGTTAAGGTCTCTTTCAACTCTTAATGACTGCCTCTCCACCTTTTGCGATCTTATAGGGTTTTATGGTAATCCTAACGAAGTCCTGAATCTGTTTTGGAAAATCTATGAATCGTCAACTTTTCTTCTATGATATGCAATGAATTTTGAACATTGGCCTTCTACTTTCCCCGAGTAAAATCTTTAGTTAAAGAATATCCATCTTTATTTGATAGATTTAACAAGTGGTTAGCTGGTTTTAAACAAAAACATTTTTCCAATGCTGGTCTTTTGTATTTCATTGAATCCCCTATTTAGAACAGTCTTTCCAGTTCAGATTTTTTCCCCTTCGTAATAGTGTTATGAAGAAACTGTCCTCTTGGTTTTATAATTTTTTATTTGATGGAGGGGCAGCTAAAGGTTTTATATCATCTTCTGGTATAAAACAATTTTGTCAAAAATGAAATTTGGCTTAGGTTTTCTATCTCATTGCACCCTTAACACTAACTATAAAATGAATGTTACATCCGAGATCATTTGTTGCCCAAATTCTCCTTCCCAAATGAATGTTACTTCTAGGAATCTCTTTGGAACCTATGCATTAAGAAACTGTTTCATTTATGAAAAGTGTGATGCTACTCTAGGACAAAGGCTGAAAGTTTCACGAACCAAGCTATTATATTAAGATTTGGGGTATTTATCATGAACAACATTCTATCTATATATGCCTATGGATGACCTATAATATGTGTAAAATGATTGAAGAATATAAATGAAACTTCATTTAAGATCACTTGATAGGTAAGTTAGCCATATCGGTCAAGGAAGCAAAAAGATAACTCTACTTGGCTTATTTGACCAATTAGAATTTTTCATATTTATTTTTGAAAACCGTTACTTTCATTTTATTTTCTTCTCCTTTATAACTGAATTAGTCTTCAATTCATGAAATAGCATTTTGTTAGATCCTAAGGCTTTCTAGAATTGTTTAGGCTTGAATAAGACCTAAAATTAGAATATTGCTTTGTACTTTTTCATTCAATGATTAAAATTACTTTTTTAATAAGAAAATTTCATGTGAAAATTTTCCGTGGCCACTCTATTATTTTGTCAAGCTTGTTGGCTAATCATCTATAGCATTGGTGCACTCTTCACATCAATTTGATATAATTTGAAGCCTCCAAAACTTGAAAAAAGCTAAATGAACTCTAATGGCTTCAAATCTAACAACTAGGGTAATGGCCTCTTCAAAATCCATTAATCCCTTCTATCTTATTGTACACCTTACCTACCAATCTAGCCATATTTCTAATCACGAACCAAGAGTCATTCAGCTTATTTCTAAAAACCCATACAGTGCCAATAACATTCTAATTGTTTAGTCTACTAGCCAACTCCCATACATCATTTCTAACAAATTGATTAGAATGTTGCTACAGTTTATGCAAAGAAGGATATGAATGTAAGAAGATATTTATGAGATAGTCTTGAGAAGTTGTCTACTAGTGATATTCCTTTTATTGAGGGAGGGGATTTTAATTGTATCCTTTCTAAAGTGGATAAGAGAGGGGCAAAGAGTTTCATATTTTTTCAAGGTCCTCAAGAGATGAGATCATTTATGGCTAACAATGTTTTTTATGATGTAGGTATTATTGGACCAAAGTTTACTTGGTGTAATAACAAGGAAGGAACTTCAATAATTTTGGAAATGATGGATAGATGTCTATTAAATTCAATAGCTTTACAATGTGTACCTTTTTCTATGGTGATACATCTTATAAGAGTTGCATTGGATCATACTCCAATTTTTTTTCAAGATTAATGATACTCCTCTACCACAATGTAAATTTATCAGTGTTGAAGATGTTTGAAAGTCATATCCAGCTACTGGAATATAATACTTAAATCTTGGAAAAAATCTGATTTTGGGAATGAAGCAAAAATTTTGCGAAGGACGATGAAAAGAACGTTGAAATCTTTGTATTATTGGACAAAAATATTGTGATGGAATTGTATTCTCTCATAAATGAATTGATAAAGGAAATCTTGGAATTGCAATTGAAAGAAATATCAAAAGGTGGACTGAATCATCATAACATGAAACTTCTCAGAATTAAAGTTTAGGAGTTGAATTTGACTTTAGCCCAATTATCTTCATGGTACAACCAAAGAGCAAAGGCGAGATGGATGGAAGATGTAGACTAAAACTTTAAATACTATCATGATTATGCTTCAGCAAAAAGGAATTGGAATTGGATTAAAAAAACTAAAGATGATAGTAATTGTTTGTAAGAAGTCACGAAAAAATAGAAGCTATCTTTTTCAAAAAATTTAGTTAGAAATGGATAGGCAAAATTTGTAAGCTATCTGAATGGTCTGATGTTTATAATCAATAGAAAAATGATGTTTCAGATTTGAATATGATGAATGTTTATTTTACTAGAGATGAATTTGTTAAAGCTGGATATCAAATTGGAAATAACAAGTCACCCATTCTTGATGGTTTTCATTCTCATTTCTAAAATTCTTTTTGGATATTATTAAAGATGATACATGGAAAGCAGTTGATAGTTTTTTTTTAATTGCAAGATGCATACTGAGTGGAAAGGTACTTTAATTGGGTTAATTCTGCAGAATAAGAATGTGGTGGAATCTTCACACTTTAGGCCTAGAAGCCTCTATCAAACTATTTTCAAAAGGGTTGATAAAATGATTTTGAACGGGTTGAAATGGTGTTTTCCTAAGATTATTACTAAAGATCAGGTTGCATTTGTGCCTTGAAGATCAATGGCTGATTACTATTTTTTGTCTTAAGAAATTTTCAATAAGTTCATATATATTTTCTAATTTAAAGAAAGGATTTATGGCTATTAAGATAGATTTAGAGTAGGCTTATGATAATATGGGTTGATTAAGAAAAAAAAGGATTGGTCAACTTTAGTTAGAACATTAAGTTGGTTTGAATTTCCTACAAAAATTTCAAATCTCATTATGGAATGTGTTAAGAATGTCAGGTTTTCTATTCTTGTAAATGGAAAAAGTCCAATTGGATTAACGAAGAGTGGGTTCAGAAAAGAGTGTCCTTTGTTTCCTTATTTGAATATAATGTGCTCTTGATTATTATCTAATTCTATTTATCAAAGAGGAGAGAAATTGGGTAAAAAGCTTGCTCCAAAATCTGAGAATATTTCTCATTTGCCATATGCAGTTGTTGTCTTTTGTTTTCAGTTGCATCTCAAAATTGATGGTTTTTATGAAGAAGATAATGGCTGATTTTGATGTTGGACAGGCCAGAAGGTGAATAAAAAAAAACTTGATCTTATTTTGAAAATCAAAGAATGGTAGGGGAAAGAAGAAGACTTATAAGTAGATGGGGTTTAAACTAATTAAAGAAATGCAATATTTGAGAGTGAAGATGGCCATAAGGATGTTGGTGAATTCTAATTTCAAAAATATTTTAAATCATGCATTGGAAAGGTTAAATGCCTTTGGTAACCAATTTCTTCCTATGGATGGTAGAATTCCTCTTATTAAAGTTCATTTCTACCATTTAGTATTTTCTTATCAACTCATTCATTAGTACCTAAGGGGTTGTTAAATGAGGTTGATAAGCAATGCAAAAATTTTATTTGGCACAAAGATAAAGGTAGGAAATGATTACATTATGTTTCATAAGAGGAGCCTTGCAAACCCAAAATGCTTTAGGTCTTGGATTCATTCATCTGTAAATAAAGTTGGTCGATTAGGATCTAGATTTTGAGATTTATTTAGAATCCTTCATCTTTATTTAATCATTATATAATCTCAAAGTATGCAAGTGATGTTTGGAATACTGATGTTAAAAGGGGAGCTTCTCCTTCATTGATGATTTTGGTGGAGGGAGCTAAGTACTTAAAGCATATTCTTAAATGGAAATTAGAAAATGGTAACAAAGTGAATACCAAGAAGGAAGTTTAGATTCTTGATAGTTCTCAAAATAAATGCCCAACATTTTCTAATATGTCTAAATTACAAGTCATAGATGTTCATCAATTTATTTCTCTGGAAGGTAGCTGGATATGGTCTGAACTCCAGAAAGTCTTTAATGATAATCTTACCTTTATGTCCTTATATGATGGAAAGATAATATAGAGCATATTAATCAGCATTCTGGGAGATCAATTGCAACACTATTGTTTCAAGATTCAATGATGTATGATAATCAAGTTGATTCATCTGATTTGGTGAAATGGATAAGGAAAATTAAGCTCATACCAAAGATTAAGATTTTTTCATGGAGATGGTGTAAGAATGCTCTTCCTACTAATAATTTTCTTAATTATAGGAATCTTGTACACTCAAATATTTGTTATATAGGATATTATGATGTGGAGAATCAATTGCATATTGCTGTTAGGTGTAAATATTTAGTTGAGATTCTTAATAAGCTTCATGAATGGGTTTTCATGTTCTCATTTTTTACTCTTTTATGGGTTGTATATTTGAGTTAAAAAGGATTTATAAATTTAATTTGAACATAATCATATTATATTATACAGTTGTCTTCTTTTCTTGTAAATGTCATAATAATATCATACATGGAATTTCTTCAACTTCTATAAATGTTATTGCATCAAATGTTCATACATCCTTAATGCAGCCAAGAAGAAATCCAATGCAATAAGACTGGGAGGCTAATCTCCTTTTGGATTTTGCTAGTATTTTACATCCCCCAACACTTGATTGGATCAAAATTAATGTTGATGCGCATATTCATGGTGTAATTATAGATCATAAGGGACATTTTATTCGTGCTTTTGATAAACATAGCTATCATTGGAGTATATCTCAACTGGAGTTGGAATCTATTTTGCTGATTAGAGAACACATTCAAAGTCGGATGTTTTAATTTGAATACAAGGGTGTAATTATTGAAGGAGATAGCATCATTGCCATCGAAGGGATTCAAGATTCAATGAAGGTTTCTAAATGGAAGCAAGATTATTTTTTAAATCAAGAGCTTTTCTTTTTGAATGATTTTTATAATGTCATTTTTTCATTATACATCTAGAAATTTTAATAAAGTGGCTAATTTATGTGCAACTTTTGCTATATGTAGTAACCGTGTTAATGATAATTTTACTTTGAATAACATTCCTTCTTCTTTATTTAAATTGTTAAAAAAGGAATGTGTTTTTTTATCTTTACATGTAGTATTTTGTAATAGCTTTTAATTTAATGCAATTTGCAATCTTAAAAAAAAAATTGATTTAACTCCTCTTGCATGTCTATGATCTAGAAGTCATCACTAAGGGCATAATCTACACTAGCTAGATTTATCATAGAAATAAATATAGCTTGACAAACTTCTTTCTTAAGGCTTTGCCTATTCCTAAACCCTACTGATGGTTCTTTTAGGATAAGCTTGTTAAGATTCCTAGATGTATATCTGATACCCTCTATAAGAAAAGGGTCATAAGGTTCTTCTTTATCTCAAAGGTCAACATTCTCTACTCAATAGGTAATTTCTACATTATCATCAAGATCCTCTATCCATATGCTTAATGGGTCTATCTTATTCATCAAATATAATATTGTTTGATTCCTTTGTAACTATTATTCTTTTATTGAAGACCCTCTAGGATTTACCTATTGAAGAATAACCTAAGGAGACTCTCTCATCTACCTTAGAATAAAACTTCTCTAAGTGAAATTTTCCATTTGCCAACTAAAACATTTACAATGAAAAAATGTTAAAGGGATACATTTGGTGTCTAACATCTTAGTGGTTTAGAGGGTATCTTATTTAGATTGAACCTAATGTTAACTCTATTCAGCACATAACAAGCAATATTCACTACTTCTGCCCAATAATATCTAGGAAGGGTATTCTATGCTAATAATGCCCTAGATGCCTTAACTAAATTCTTTTTCTTTCTTTTAGCTATATCATTTTGTTGTGGGTTCCTACTGATAGAAAGTTATGATCAATCCTATACTCTTTACAAAATAATTCAAATCTTTCATTCTCAAGCTCTCCACCATGATCACTAAAAATTATAGATTTCAAACAATTTAACTTCTTAATATAATTAGGGAAAATCTTAAACTTATTGAATGACTCACTCTTATGTACTAAGAATCTGATCAAAGTGAATCTAGTAAAGTCATCTATCATCACAAATCTAAAGATGTTACCACCTAGACTTATTGTACTTACTAGGCCAAATAAATCCATGTGTAAGTTCTCTAGTATTCTAGTGGTACTTATATCCTTAATAAAATGAAAAGACGACCTTGTTTGTTTTCATAATTGATAAGCATCATATAAATGATCCTTTGTGAAATCTAGCTTAGGAATGCCTTCAACTAGGTCATGCTAGGTAATATTCCTAAATGGTTTCATACTAGATGACATAATTGCCTATGACATAGTCACAAATCATCCATATCAATTTTCATATAATAAAACATATTAGATATATCAATACAAGAAAATTCAAGAAAATAAATATTGTTAATTCTCTTGCCTTCTAGAATAATCTTTCCATTTAAAATATTTGAACACTTATTTGAAAGAAATTTCACGTTCAAGCTCTTATCACATAATTGACTAATTCTAAGTAAATTATGCTTAAGTCATTATATTAAAAGAACATTTTCAATTATAAAACTATTTTTTATTGAGTAAACCTGAGCCATCCACTTTTATAGTGGTGTTGTCTCCTAAAGTTACCCTGCATCTGCTCACAGTCTCTTGTGTGATAAACTACTTTAAGTCTCTAGTCATGTGTCTCAAGTAGCAATTACCTAGGTACCACATACTCTCACTTGACTTCTTAAGAGAGCCTCCCTACAAATTTAATTTAAATTAGGTGGGTTTTATGGTGTATAGTGCACATGCAGGCTAAGTGTCACAACATACCACAATAGTTACACATAACCCCTAAAATTGGGTTCAATAATCTACGTGGAGGATTGTGCCTCTTTCTAGAAATATATTGTCCATGATAAGCCGTAGTATATAATTTTAGTGAATGTATAGGACTTGGTATATTATTTTATAATGTTTTTTATATAAATAATCATTTATGCTTTTATTACTAGCCACTTAAAATTTCAATGTATGCTCACTAGAGTTTAGTTATATTACAAGTTTCTCCAGTTTCTTAAATACTTCCTCTAACTCAATATGTTCACCTTCTAAGGAATCATATGACTTTATTAATTCAATATGCTTCTTATTTAAATCATCAAATTAATCAAGTAGAGATGCATTCACCTTTTCTAATGTCATATGTTTATCTTTGAAAGTTGAATAATCCTTAAGCAAACTTTCATGATCTTTCTTCAAAGTTAAAAACTCCTTTTTCAAAATGGTATGTGTTGTAGTCCATGACATCTAGTATGAGATTTTAATGATGACAAATAGTGTCAATTAAGTTATTATTCATTAAATATTTTTTATTTCTGCTCTTACCTGTGAGTACTAATATTTCAGGGAGATCACAAGTTACTCAGGACAATAAGAAGACTCAAGACTAGATAGAGTAAGAGTTGGAGTTAATAACATTGTAATTTTTCATTTATTATTTTTTTTCTCTTGAGTTTGACCACAAATTGTATGCAAAACTGAGCAACCATGTACACACATAGGGGGAGAGGGTTTTAAAAATGAAGAAAATTATTTTCTCTGTCGATTGTAATGTACGAGTTTAAATAGTATTATACGATCTGATCTAGCTCAAACGGCTATCTGTAAACAAGTTGTACTGTACGATGGATATCATATTATACAATGTGTTTCTAAATAAAAACCCTAGCCGCTGAATTAATTTATGTTCTTAACTCGTAAATTTGAACTAATCATACTGTAAAATCATATCGTATTGTACGATATTTTTTAAATACTTACTTAAATTAACTCACGATTAGTGTGTAAATCAAGAATTAATTTCTGATTAGTTATCATATTGTATGACACTGTTTATACTGTACGATCAACCAAGGCTATTTTTGGTCATCCCAAACATTATATCGGATGATCCCTTGATTTTATGTTAATCATATTATATGAAGTGGTTTGTACAATACAATGTACAGAGATAAGTTTTCATCATCCCAGTAATCATCCTGTACCAACATAAGGATTTTAGATATCGTACTGGACGATGTTATATCATACTGTATTATATTATTTAGAATTTTTCATATTCGTAATCCTTCGTACCAGGATGAAGGCTATTTTGTACTAATCATACTATACGATATTTGATCATACTATATGATCATAATTGCTAATTTGAAAATTTTTAGGATTTTTGGAGCCTATTTTAAATATAAAATTTTTATATTTTTCATGATAATTTGAGAGAGGGGAATGTGATTAGAGGTAGATTTCCTGGTAGAGAGATCTTGAGAAGATTTTGGGGTTTGTGAGAGGAAGGAGATGGTGGGCTTTGTGAGGGAGGAGTGTGAGGGAGATCACATAGTTGCTCCTAACTTGCTGCACATTGCTCCTCTTATGGCCCGAGAAGATCTTGTGGGAGGCTCTCTAAGGGGAAGATTCTTCTAAATTCACGTCCTCTAAGGTACTCTTCCTTCTTTAGGAAAGAGAAAAAAGAGAATGTTGATAGTTCGTTAGGAATGTTAAGCGTTTAAGAACTGGCCCAAGGCTAACCAGGGGGGGGGGGGGGTGAATTGGTATTTTAAAAAAAAATCTTTCTTATAATTAAAGAATAAAACTTAAAACCAAAATCACCACAAAAATTAAAGTGCGAAAAAATAAATGCAGAAATCAAAACAAAGAAAGATCACACCAGATTTATAGTGGTTCAGTCAACTTGACCTACATCTATTCCCTGGAGGCATCCTCTAAGTATTGCACTATAAAAGTGACTCTCCTTTTTCTCTCATAGCAAGGTGGAGAAGCCCTCATAAAAACTCCTTTCTGCCAACCCCGGCGAGGCAGAGAACCCAACTCCTTTTGCTTTCTCCGAAAGCAGGCAGAGAACCCAACTCATTTAGCTTCCTCCTAAAGCAGGAAGAAAATCTCAACTCCTTTTACTTCCTCCTGAAGTAGGTTGAGAACCTCAACCAATGGCTAAAGCTTACCTCCCTTAAACCCCCAAGAATGAAGGATGAAGACTGGAGAAGACACCTTGGAACCTTGCTTGGAGCAACCTTTATGAATCCCTCTCACAAACTGTCCAAGTTCCTCCTTCTCTCTCCCTCTCTATCCCTCTCCTCTTAGCTCTCTCAGGTCAAGACAACAGCTAAAGGTCTGCTTGCATGAGAAAATTTAGGTCCTTTAAATAGAATGTCAAGAACCGACATTATCATCTAAGACGATAGGAATATCGTCCTGGCTAATTAGTACAAAGTAATCTCAATTAGCCGGAATGATTTGGGATGATCAGAACAAAATTGGTTACATCATCCATGCCGATATAATATCGTCCTGGCCGATTAGTTCAAATCCGAGTACAATCATCCTGAATATCTCTCGGAACAGATGCTGACCGATGTCAATCGTCAAGGACATCACCCCGGCCGATCCTGGCATTGACCCGACCGATGTGATCATATCAATCAGTATAATTACTTTCCATAAATTACAAATTAATTTAGGCATAATTGTGCTGCATCGTCCAGGTCGATGTATAGATCGTCCTGGCCAATTTGCTGAAATAAAGAATACCTATTTTTATCCTATCATCCTGGCCGATATAAGGATCATCTAGGATGATGTGCTTAATGATGGTTGCTTAACCAGGATGCGCTAATTAGAGTTTCTATTTTAGTTGGATCATCCTGGCTGATATGAACATTGTCCAGGCTGTGATGTACTTAAAATAGAAAAACTCAGAAAACCCCTCAAGTGTGTGTGTGTGTAAGGTTACTTAGCATCATGAACCACTTTTACAATTGACTTAAGAAAAAGAAAAGACATTACAGACTGACTCAACCTAAGTCTACCCAATCTTGAGCTGACTTGAGTTGTTTTCGATCATGTGGACCTGAAAAGTTAGTAGGCAATACAATCGTAGAAAATCAAAATATTTGCTATCATCAAAAGTCTAATCCATAAACTTAGATTTGTAATAATCTACCCCTTTTTGATGATGGCAAACACACCCAAAAAAGCAGTTATGGCAGTTTAATAAAAAACAATGTAATGAAAAACAGCTAGCTAAATTCCAAAATCAAAAGTACAAGATACAGCAGACTACTCCCCCTTTTGAAATCACAAAAAGGAGGAGGAAACAGAAAACAAAAGAAAATAAACATACAAAAAACAAACTACAGAAAATAGAAATTGAAACTAGTAAAATGAGGGACCCTGATCATCAGATGGAGGAGGTGGTCGTGGTGGTGGCTTCTAGAAGTAACTGGTCAATGATGCAAACTGAGATCCAAACCAGGTCATATCCTGGTTGTACTGGTGCTGTATATGGATGATGTCCTCATTATGTTGCTACTCTTGTGCAACAATGTAGGCCTCAAAGCGTGTCTCCCACTGATCAAATCTCTCCACTAACTGATATAGATGAGAGTGCTGACGGAGAGGAACAGGTTCAGGAATAGGAGTAGGAGCCTCCTCCTCCTCGGCCCCCTGAGCCTCCCCATCCCCTGTGTGGATACGAGTACTATGAAGTAAATTGAAGGAATTTTTTAAGTAGTAGGGTGGATGAAGGTCGGGAGGAGTAGGATATTGAATGTTGTATTTGGATTCTAGGACATATGCAATGATGTATCCTAGAGCAAAATTGGGCTTATTTCTATGGACTGGATCTCGAATTGTAGTCAAATGTTTGATATAGAGAAAGATCAGGTTGGTTGCGTTGAATTCACGATTGGCCATTATATAAAAATTGGTAAGTGAAAGAAGGAGAGTGATATGGACACGATCGCTGGCTTCGGGAATCACAAAGATGCGAAGGACATGCTGGATCGTCCTACCATCTTTAAGTAAAGAGATAGTCTCTCCAACATGAAAGGGGGAATTGGTGTGGCGAAGAAAGTGATTGGCCATAGCCCAATTAAAATCAGGATCAGAAACGAGGTATGCAGCTTATCCCAAGTGGTGGACAGCTGCAACAGTTCGGCATAATCCTGGTATGTGATCTCAACTAGGCGTCGATTACATACAAGGTGAAAGCAGTGTAGGAAGAATTGAAGTGAAGGTTGGCATAAAATTTAAAAAGAAGTTCAAAATTAAAGGGGACTGTGAGGGTGAGAATAAAGCAAAAAGAGGTGTGAGTAAAAAGATCGAGTACCAGATAGGAGAGGTGGACTGGATTGATTGTTCGGAAGTGAGAAATGCTGCAATCTTTGTAGCGATGGTAGGAAGCTTGATCGTCTGCTTCCCGAAAGTGAGGGACCATATATCACTACTTGATGAGATTGATACATTAAATAAAAAGCATGTTGAATTAACTGATGCACATGTTTCCTTGAAAAAAATGTATATTGAATTTAAAAATGAGTTTGAAAAACTAGATAAACTTGTATTAGAGTTAGATCACAATGAGCATCTTTTAAAATGGAAAGTTACAAGATTCGAATATCAAAATAACACATTGAAAAAAAAGATCATAGCACTAGAAAAAGATAAGACATCATCCACATTAGTCTAATCAGGCAAACCCCCGGCATTGCATGCTTCACAAAACCTTAAGAAGAGGCATCACCACCCACATAGGTTAGTGAACCCATTTCTTGGTGTTAGGTGCTTCTCTTGTGGCATGATAGGTCATATAGCCCGCATGTTCATGATTCACCGTAGGACACACCTATTATGAAGACCTAAATTGCATTCATCATAGCATAGCATATATACACCTAATTTCCTGGTGGTGTTGCATGTCCCAAATTTAACCCTTGAATGACGTTGTAGGGATGCTCTGAAAAAAGATCTAATGGGAGCATCTGGTACTTGGATAGTGGCTGATTGCCACATACAACTAGAGACATGAAGAAGTTCATTATACTGGAGACCATGATCGGAGGCAAAGTAACATTGGGAGATAACACCACCAGGACAGTGGTGGGCTCAGATATTATTAAAAATGCTAAGAATTTTTTAATTGAGAATATTTTAATAGTTGATGGTTTAAAGAATAACTTATTAAGCATGAGTCAATTATGTGACAAAGGTTTTGATATAAAATTTCTTCCTGATAAATATTTGATTTGTTTAAATGACAAACTTATTTTAGAAGGAAAATGAATGAATAATATTTACATGTTAGATCTTGATTGCATTAAAAATTCAAATTTATTATGCTTAAAAATAATAATAGATGACTCGTGACTGTGGTATAGGAGACTATGTCATGCTAGTATAAAAACACTTAGAAATATCACTCTGAAAAATCTAGTTAAAGGCGTACCTAAGTTAGACTTCACAAAGGACCATCTATGTGATGCCTGACACCTATGAAAACAAATAAAATCATTTTTTCATTCGATCAAAGATGTGAACACTTCTTGGCCACTAGAAATCCTTCATATGGACTTATTTGGACCCGTTAGCACAGCTAGCCTAGGTGGGAAAAATTATGGATTTGTAATTATAGACGACTTCACTAAATTCACTTGGGTGAGATTCCTAGCACACAAGAATGAGTCGTTTGAGAAATTTAAGATTTTCTCCACTTGGATTCAATGAAAAATAGGATGTGAAATCTCAATAAATCATAGTGATCATGGTGGAGAATTTCAAAATGAAAAATTTGAATCTTTTTGTCAAGAGATAGGAATAGAGCATAATTTCTCAGCCCCTAGATCTCCTCAACAAAATGGAATAGCAGAAAGAAAGAATAGAACCTTGGTAGAAGCTCCTAGGGAAATATCAGCTGAGTACATCGTGCCTAGTTCTTTTTGGGCAGAAGTGGTAAACACGGCATGTTATATCTTAAATAAGGTGAACATTAGGTCAAAGCTGAATAATACTCCTTATGAACTCCTTAAGGGTCGGACATCGAATCTTTCATACTTACATGTCTTTGGTTGTAAATACTTTATCTTAATTAATGGCAAACTTCCCTTAGGAAAATTTGATCCGAAGTTTGATGAGGATGTCTTCTTAAGTTATTCATCTATAGGAAAGGCCTATTGAATCTTCAATAAGAGAACCCTAGTAGTAGAAGAGTCCACCCATGTAGTGTTTGATAAATCGGATAAGCCGTCTGAATCTAAAATTGAAGAAGATGAAGTAGAGGCAATTCGGGGAGTAGAAACTATGACCATAGGAGAAAGGGTAGAACCTCAAGAAGACTTGCCTATTGAATGGATATATTCTTCTAATCATCCTAAAGAATTAATTTTAGGAGACCCGTTGGAAGGTTTGAGAACTAGGCACGGACTTAGGAAGGAGGTTAATCACTCTACATTCATCTCTAAGATAGAACCCATAAGTATAGATTAAGATTTTGGAGATGAATTCTGGATCCTAGCAATGCAAGAAGATATGAATCAATTCATCAGGAATGATGTTTGGGAACTAGTCAAGAAACCTAAAGAGCAAAGTGTAGTTGGAACAAAATAGGTCTTTAAGAATAAGATGAATGACTCAGGAACCATAGTAACAAATAAGGCCATATTATTAGCTCAGGGGTATAACGAGATTGAAGTCATAAACTTTGAAGAAACATTTGCCCCAGTAGCTAGACTAGAAGCCATAAGGGTGCTCTTAGCCTTTGCTTGCTTCAGAAGTTTTAAACTATATCAAATGGATATAAAGAGTGCTTTTCTGAACGGGGTAATCAAAGAGGATGTTTTTGTTGAGCACCCCCCTAGATTTGAAAGTTCATAATTTTCTAACCATGTATTCAAATTAAAAAAGGCACTGTATGAGTTAAAGTAAGCACCTAGAGCCTAGTACGAAAGACTTAGCTTATTTTTACTGGATAGAGGATTTGTTAAGGGTAGTGTGGACTCCATGCTCTTCTTACAAAAGGTTAAAGAGGAAATTCTCATTATTCAGATTTATGTAGATGACATTATGTTTGGATCATCTGATAAAAATTTATGTGATTAATTCTTAAAAATAATGAGCAATGAGTTTAAAATGAGCATGATGGGAGAGCTTAATTGCTTTCTTCTTTAGTGTGAAACAAATGGAAAATGGAACATTTCTTAGCCAAATGAAATATATCAAAGATAGTATGAAGAAATATAAAATGGATAGTGCTAAGCCTATGAACACTCAAATGAGCTCTACGATTCAACTAGACAAAGACTCGAATAGAAAATCAGTATATCAGAAAAAATATAGAGGAATAATGGGATCTCTCCTCTACTTAACTGCCAGTAGACCAAACATAACGTTTAGTGTGTGCCTCTGTGCTCATTTTCAAGCTGATCCTAAAGAGTTTCACTTAATTTTGGTCATGAGAATCCTTAGATATCTACTAGGCACTCCAAACATATAAATTTGATATCCTAGGAACAACACTTATTTTGAAATCTCAGGGTACTCAGATTCTAATTTTGTATGATGTATGGTAGATAAAAAAAACACCTGTAGCATCGGCCAATTCATAAGACAATCATTAGTTTCTTGGTCCAGTAGAAAGCAAAATTCAGTACCCCTCTCCACGGTGGAGGAAGAATATATTGCATTAGGAAGTTGCGTTGCACAAGTACTGTGATTGAAATAATAACTTCTTAATCTTAGATTACCCGTAGGAACCATCCCAATTATGTGAGACAACATAAGTGCAATATGTATTTCTAAAAATCTAATTCAACACTCTAGAATAAAACACATTGACATCAAGCATCACTTCATAAGAGATTATGTAGCTAAAGGAGACATAGAATTACATCACATAGCTACAGAAGATCAATTGGCAGACATTTTCATGAAATCACTAGCCTACGACACCTTTAGCACTTTAAGGACAAGACTTGGTGTAATAGACATCCATGCATAATCCTAAAAAATAAAAATAAAAAAGAACCAATAAAAAATTATCTAAGGTGTTTCCTAATCATCACACACTCACTACATAAAACTAAAAAAAAATGACATTTTTTTCCCATCGTATTGTACGATATATACAAAACTACACAAATCATAATCCAGACTCAATTTCATCTTTGCATATCATATTGTACGCGTCTCTTCATACTGTATGATACATGTGGCCGTGCATTCAAACTGTTTGTTACGATATTATTATACTTCATACTATATGATATATCCTGTTCGTACTGTATGATCCACATCAACAAAATGGATGAGGATGACTTTAAGTAGGTCGGTACGATATAATTGCCATTCGTACTATACAAACACACATTCATAATGTACGAGGCTTTTCGTCAAAGGTCATACCAATGACCCTTGGGATGATCAAAATTCCTTCTATTCGTACTATATAATATGTATTATACTATACAATTTGACCACCTTTTCCCAACCGTTCATCCAGATGACATTATTGCACATCGTACTATACAAACATAGATCGTATTGTATGAAGTTCCAAAATTTTTATAAATCAGAGGGTACATATGATCATCTCTATCACTCCATAGCCCATTCCCTCACTCTCACCTATCTTTGCTAAATGGCTAGCTCCAGTAAGCGTGATCATCTCATCCTTAGAAGCTCATCTTCCTCTTGCAGTCCCAATGACCGTTTCTTAACTGCCAAAGATCATACCATAAATTTAAGGCATGCAAAATCACACAGTCATGAATATTGAATTAAGCAGCCTTAAATTTTGAGGTAATGAGCCTATTCGCATCCACCACTACATAATTCCTCCTTGCCATAGCCTTCCCGTACAACTCAGAACTTCTATTCAAATTCCTGGCCAACCTAACTATCAATGTTGAAAGCCTAACCCTCAGCTCCTTTGTCTACAAACAACATGTCGAAATCACTGAGGCAGATATTGCCCAATATATTGTGCTATCTACTGAAGGCCATAGAGTTCATTCCTTTCTAATGAATTCGACTGGAGTGCTGCAAATCTAGTCCTTAAGAATGTTGCTTTTTACCAACACTTGGCTCTTATTTAATCACTAACCCAAAATGCCAGAATTATTCAACACGTTCTTAGCACTTCAGTCATACCCAAAGCTGGAGATCGAATCTGGCTGGCCCCAATCTTATCCATTGTTACTTACCTTATTATGACAAACACCAAATTTGATGAGGCTGATTTGATCATTGATTATATCCAGAACATGACCTTAGTCTGCCTCCCTACCACCCGTAGAAAATAAAATCTATCCCTTGGCCACCTCATGGGTTACATTCTTCTAAACAAATATCAATTAACCTATCATGGTGAACTCAATAATCTACCCATTTTCTATACGGATGCCTCCTTCTATATTTTTTTTAATCATGGGCAAGAGCCGGATGAACTAGGTTTTGATGTAGAAGAAGGAGAGGCTGCTCCAGCAGAAGCTCCTGTTTAACCAAGATGGCATGCACCACCCCGAGGACCTACACTGCCCTATTCTCACAATGACTTAGTCGATTGATTTGACCAACTACAAAGCCACCTTGATGCTAACATCTAGGAACATCATCAATAACACCAAGATGACATACGATGGTTTGGAGAACACTTTACTTCAATTGATCAATAATTTGTATCCATCCACCACTACTTCTAACAACCTCCACCTCCTGCTGATCAGGATCCTACATTCTGACATGTATCTGTTTTATGATATTTTTCTTAGTGTTGATTATTTATCCTCTCTTTGGTGATGTCAAAAGGGAGAGAATTATGTTGTGTGCTTTAGTTAGTGTGTTTTATCTTATTTATCTTATCGTCTTTAATTTAAATGAATAAAATTTTCTTTCTATTTCTATTCTACGCCTTTTGTTTTATCTAATTTAAATAAAAAAAATAACAAAAAAATTCTTTGCTAATTTCTTTAACAACAACATTATTTTTTTTTTTTTTGAAAAAAGCATAAAGCTATATTATAAAGAACAATAAAAGGAATACAAACTACCCAAGAGAAGCCTCAGATTCCTCCTTTAAAATATCAACAAAAGATGGAGGAACCTTATTCAAAGATATGTCTTCCCAAATAAAAGAGCTAAAGATAGCAAAGTTAGCACATAAATCAGCTAACTTATTATTCTCCCAATCTATACAATTAAAAATGACATTATTGAAACTATTTAAAAAAGAGAATTCTACCAAGTTTTTTCCTTCCTTCTTTGTGATATCCTGAATAAATTTGATGATATTATAGTTGTCCCCTTCAATGATGATTCCTTTGTAATCATACATCCAATCTTTCAAAACTTCTCCGATAGCTTGTATAGAAAAGTGCTCCAAATGTGAGATATCCCAATGGAGACATTGTTTGCCAAATCCCAAAAGAAATCTACCCTTGTTATCTCAGAAAACACCACCGATTCGATCTCTATAAGAAGGTAGAAGAGAAGCATATATAATGAATTTAATCCAATCAGGTGGAGGAGGATGCCAACTATTTTCCAACAGCATATGCTGATTAGCACTCAAGTTACCTGAGTTACTTATAAAGACTTTGCTAACTTTGCAGCATAATTGATAGCATTAGCCTCTATAACCAATGAGTTTCCCTCAATACAATCATGAACCCATTCATTTCTTGCTTTACATGAAAGAAAAACAATGTTGCAATATAAATTTACTAACCAAGAGTTCTGAGAGTTCAACCATTTGTAGCAGCTATTGAAAGAATTAAAGTCTGGAATTTGGAATCCCCGTCTATTTACAATTTTAACAATATCCCTCAATTTCCTGCATTTGATTGCCACATATTCAACATCTTCTATTTCATCAAAATCTCTTGGACAACTATTATAATTTTGCAATTTTCTATATGTTAAAAACTGATTAAAAGGGATAGCTTTATGGAACAGCCTCCACCAGAAATTTTATGTCCACGGGATTACACCAGCTTTTCTAATCCAATTACAATACTTAAGATCTTAATCAACTTGTACACAGACATTTCAGCAGCCAGACCAGTTATAGACTTCCCTGAAACATTATACATGATCTCCAGTTTATCTTCCATTAGATCCAACCTAATCTGAATTTTGCAAATTAAATCCACAATCTCAATCCCGAAAGCTTTATTCAGTTTATACACATCCCATCTTCCTTCAGAGATAAAACTATCCGCCTTTGAAAAAATATTGCTTTGAGGAATCACAAAAGTAGGCCATCTGTTTAGACACTTATCCACGATCCAAGTGTCTTCAAATACATCTATCATTTTCCCATCAGCTATGCTCCATCTAATAAAAAGTTTTAGAAATCTGGCACCATCACAAATCAGTTTCCAAGCTATGAACTAGCCATTTTTGTACCAATTGCATCATAAAGAGAACCAAATTTTGGATATAAGGTTTCGTACAACGTAGAATTTGTGTTTTGAATATAATTCCAAGCCAGCTTTGCCCTCAAAGGACCTACTTTGTTTGAATAAGAATGAAGACTTCTACCACAACAAATAAGTGGTTTGCACATCATCTCCCATTTTACATAATGAATTCCAGGATTTCCACCCTTTCGGCTCTAAACAAAGCTTATCAATTTCATCAAGAACACCTTTTGGTACCCATGATAAAGTAGAGTGAAAAGTAGGATAGGAGAGCAACACCAATTTAACTTGTTTAATCCTTCCCGCTAAGGATAAAATTTTACCTCCCCAAATGTTCAACATCCTCAATACTTTATCTATGATGAAATGAAAATCTGATTCTTCTAACCTTCTCAATGCAATTTTGACACCCAAATATTGCATTTCTTTGATTGTCTTGAATCCCATAATTCTAGAAATGGCCTTCTTCCTTCTCCTTCAAACTGACTTTCCAAATAAGATACAAGATTTTCTATAATTAATCTTTTTCCCTGTCCAATCACAAAAGTTCATTAAGATGCTCTTAACTTCTTTAACCAACTTTAAACTTGCTTCTAAAAAGATAACCAAATCATCTACATATAGAAAATGTGATATTCTATGACCACAAGGATTCACAAGAATCCAAATATTATTACTACTTTGATAAAAAGCATTCATTATAAGTTGTGAGCATAGGATAAACAGAAATGGTGATAGAGGACATCCTTGACAAAAGCCACTACAAGCATTGATCCAAATTGTAAGATTCCCATTAATTAACAAAGAGAAGGATGGGTCTTGAATGCATTCCAGAATAAGTTTAGAAAATTTCAATGGAAATCCAAAGTAATCTAGAGTGCTTTCCAAAGTAGACCATCCCATTGAGTCATAAGCTTGCTCCATATCTATTTTGAAAGAGACTAGACCTTTAGTGGATCTAGATACCGATGCTTATGGAAAACTTATTGAGCAACAAGAACATGATAAAACAGTGATCTACCTTTCACAAATGTTGCTTGTTCTTCATAAACTAACTTATGAATAATAGGCGATAATCAATTCAAAAAAACCTTTGCCTCCACTTTATAGTCCGTATTGCACAAACTAATAGGTCTAAAATTGGAAGGAGATAAAGGATTACTCACCTTGGGAATCAATACAATAATTGTCTATTTCCACTCCTTACACATCTCCCCTGTGCAAAAGAAATAATTGATTGCATTCTAGAAATCATCCTTAATTATGGACCAATAGGCTTTAATGAATGAGTAGGAAATAACATCATTTCACAGAGAGATGTTTCCACATGCCTCATTGATCATGGATTCCACCTCCTCTTTGGAAAAATATTTTCTTAACATATAAAAATAATCTCCATCCAAAGTGTTATTTGTAGTCGATCATCCAGTCAAAGAGCATCTTCTAAATCTCCACTTTTCTTTAAAAAAGTTGAAAAAAACATCTTCAATTTGATGTTGATCCTCCACTAAAAATCCTTCATCATTTTTTACTTTGTAAATGAACTTAGCATTCCTTCTAGCAATAGCAAAAGCTTGAAAGAATCTAGAATTTCTATCTCCATCTTCAAGCCATTTGATTTTTGCACGCTTCCTCCACATGTGTTCAAACGAGCCAATGTGGAATTCAGCTCATTAACTTTATTTTTAAGGACCCAGCTATCCTCATTCGTGAACCAACCTAATTTAGATTCTTTTTCTTGTAGCTTCAAGATTTCTCCTTTTAAATCTTCTTTAGCAAGATTTAAATTTGTAAACTTGGCTCTGCTCCAATAGAAAAGATCCTTCAAGGATCTTTTCAACTTGTAGTTAAGAACTTGAGAAGGGGTACAAAATGCTTTCATCCTCCATTACACTTTCACAACCAACTTAGACGCCAATATAGTAGCCAATATATCTTCAAATTTTATGATTCTTTTAAAGCAAGTATTGAATTCCAGGGATTTGTTGCAGTCCATGACCTCATCATTATTTGACATCAATAAAAAAGGGGAGATTATTACAGTCCATGACCTTTAGTCTGAGATTTTGATAATGACAAATAATGATAATTGATTTATTATTCATAGAATATTCTTTATTTTTGCTCTTGTCTAAGAGTACTAACATTTCAGGAAGTTCACAAGTTACTCGGGACAACAAGAAGACTCAAGACTGGATAGAGTAGGAGTTAGAGTTTATAACAATGTAATTTTTCATTTATTTTTTTCTTTTCTTGAGTCTAACTATAAATTGTATGCAAGACTGAGCAACCATGCACACACATAGGGCGAGAGGGTTTTAAAAATGAAAGAAATTTTTTTCTATATCGATCATACTGTACGAGTTTAAATAGTACTGTATGATCTGATTTGGCTCAAATGGCTATTTATAAACAAGTCGTACTATATGATGGATATTATATGATATGATATGTTTTTAATTAAAAACCCTAGCCACCAAATTAATTTAATTAAGTTCTTAACTCATAAATTTGACTGATCATACTGTACGATCCTATCATACTATATAATATTTTTGAATACTGACTTAAATTAACTCGTGATTAGTGCATAAATTAAAGATTAATTTTTGATTGGTTATCATACAGTATGACACTGTTCGTACTTTACGTTCAAACGAGGCTATTATTATTTGTCCCATACATCGTACCGGATGATCCTTTGATTTTGTGCTAATTGTACTGTACGAAGTGGTTCATACCATATGATGTACAGAGATGAGTTTTCATCTTCCCAGCAATCATCCTATATGAAAAGAAGGATTTTACATATTGTACTGGATGATGTTATATCATATTATGCGATATTATTTAGAATTTGTTCTGTTCGTAATCCTTCATACCAAGATGAAGGATGTTTAATACTGATCGTGCTGTATGATATTAGATCGTATTGTACGATCATAACAACTAAATTGAAATTGTTTAGGGTTTCTTAGAGTCCGTTTTAAATGTAAAACTTTTATATTTTTTATGATAATCTAAGAGAGGGGAACATGATTAGAGGTAGATTCCTTGGTAGAGAGCTATTGAGAAGATTTTGGGATTTTTCAGAGGAAGGAGAAGGTGGGCTTTATGGGGGAGATCACACGGTTTCTCCTAGCTTGTTGCATGTTTCTCCTCCTATGGCCTGAGAAGATCTTATGGGAGGCTCTTTAAGGTGGAGATTCTTCTACATCTGTGTCATCTAATGTACTTTGCCTTCTCTAGGAGGGAGAAAAATGAGAAGGAACGCTGCCATCTCCAGGAGGGTGACAATGTGCTTGGCACTCCGCCACGCTTGGTTGGTGAAAGTGAGGTTTGTAAGGGCTTCTCTATCTTGTTGTGGGGGTAAAAGGAGAATTACTATTTAGTAGTGAAATTCTTGAAGTGGAGGACTCCGGGGAGTGGACGTAGGTCAAGTGACCAAACCACTATAAATTCTCTAGTGTGATTTTTCCCTTACTGCACTTTATTTATGTTTTGCTTTTTAGTTTCATTAAAATTGTTTTGTGAAAAACGTTGTGAAAATTATTGTTGAGCAAGTTAATCTTTCACGACCTATTATTGCAAATTGTGTTTTAACCATCTGCCTCTGTATCAATTCATTTTCTTGTTTAAAATTTAAAAAATAAAAAAAATTAGAACTCCTATTTAGAATTGTCTTTTACTGCAACAAATTTCCAATTCACCCCCCTCTTGGTGCATCTTGTAATTTTAGTATGCTACATTTTCAAATTTGTATTTGAGTCATGAATTTCCTCAAAAATAGTAAATTACTCATCATAAGATGTCTCACAAACCTCTTCTTAATCAGAGTTAATAATAGAATACTTGGCCATTAAACATAATTTTTTTACCATTTCTTCTGCCTCTTGTTTAGATGAGTTTAAGATAAGTCTGCTAAGAAAGCTTTTTGTGTCTTCTACTTATCCTTTTTGGAGTTAAACTTTTCTTCACCCTTTTTTGTTGTATAGTGATTCCTGAGGTTGGGGCTATTATACCATAAATTTCCTTGCTTCCTACACTTAAAATAAAAAACTTCAAAGGAGTCATTATTAAATTTACCTAATTTATCTTCGTTCCTCTTATGATGGTGCTATATTTTATTTTAGGATGATGCTCTTGAATCATCAAGTCATTAAGGCTATATCCTTGCTTCCTTCGATTCTTGCGCTATTACTTTCCATGTCATCATCCTTCAACAATAAATTTCTTTTTTTTTTATCACCTACATCTTGAAGTCTTTGACTAACATATTTCTTGTAAGTAATGAGAGAGTACGAAAAATTATTAATATTGTATTCCTTTAAATCTATAGATTCTCATATTTCAGTGGGGTGAGCATCAAAAGTATGTAATAAACAACATAAAATCTTATTAAACTTTTAAGAATTTGATAGTTCTCTACCTAAAGTATACAATTAGGTTATAATCTTAGTAAACCTATTATATATGACATAAATAGTCTGATTAGGTTTCATGGACAATAGTTTGTGCTCATTCAATAGTAAATTTAGACAAGATTGCTTCATTTTATTTGTACCTTCATAGGAAATTCATAGTCTATCCTAGATATCCTTACCCATAGTGCAAGTAGAAATACACATGTAATTATTAATCTCATTTTCGTATGAGATCACTAGGACCCATCCAGACCTAAGATCCATCTAGACCCCATATCAAATTTGACCTAAGATCAATCTAGACTTTAGATTGATCAAGACTATAAATGAATGTAAATCCTTGATCAATCCTGACCTTCAATCAATCCACATTTAATCAATTTAGCATCCTACAAACTTTAATCCTATCCATTCATTTACAAGAACCTATATTACTGTTATTGATGTAGATAATTGAAACTCAAGTAATCAAATAAAAAATTCATTTGAAATCAAAAAACCCAGGCCATCATCTAAGGCTAAAGGGCCCTATCCTAAAACAGTAAGCTTTCAAACATTACAAACTCCAATAAATTTTTCCCCAAATCATGATCTATCAATTGCATATTTATTAGCCATATCCCTAGGGTTTATTTTCCAAATTTGAGCTCATTATGAGACCTTTAGCCCCAAAAAATTGAATATATTTCCAAAGGATATAAGACCTTCAGATATTTACATCTTATGCCACTAGACCTACCATCTAGTTAAATTTGACCTTAGAGCATTCTTCAAACTTCAACAAGCCCCATTATGACCCATGATCATGATATGTTAAGTATTAATGTGTATTTTGGTGGACCTACTATGACCCCATTTGACCATGAGTTAAAATTACCAAAATGCCCCTAAAGGATAATTTTGAAATTTTGTCCAAACTTCAACATGCCCTAGTCAAATCAAAACCTATAACCTCTTCCATTACATCCTAAACACCTTTAGGAGCACATAAGACTCAAACCCAGGTTGACCAAATTCCCCTTTAAGGTTTAAATGGTCATTTTCAATAAAATTACCATTCTAACCTTTGTGGTGACCTCTACTAGATGTAAAATATCATTTAAAAATTATTAATTCCAAACCTAGAGCCTAGTTCAACTTGGTTGACTTAATAGCCATTTAAGGGCCTAAATGGCCGATTTGATTACTTAGATAATCTTGACCCTTGAAACCCCTTCAACCATACTCCAATAGTCAAACTAGACTTGTTGAGCCCAGATCAAGACCATGGGTCAACTTAGTTGACCAAGTCAACATAGGTTGACCCAATGGCCCTTTAAGGGTCTAAATTGTCATTTTAACAATTTAGACCACCTTTACCCATGACATCACTCCTATGGGCCTCTATTTGTTGGTCAAACCATATCTACTGAGCCCAAACTCACTCTATAGATCAACTTGGTTGACAAGGTCAACCTAAATTTACCCAATAACCATTTAATGGTTCAAATTGGTTAATCAAACCCATTTAATCAATTTAATGTCTTTAAACACTTAAATATATTTCATTTGATTCCTCAAATATTTCTAAACCTACCATGAGTATATCACCATAGGTTGATCATATCAACTTGTTAAGATTTTGTCAAACATCCCTCCATGCTTGTATATGCATTCAAATCTCAAGCCACTTCTAAATATACCCAAACAGTAATTTAAACCTCCCCATATCCACCTCAACATGACTTAACTTGTTGACCAGTCAAACTAGTCAATAGGGCGCTTTAATGAACACATTTGGTCAACATTTCAATTAATTTATCAAATTCATGCATATACTTTTCTTTCAAGCCATCCCATTGGTTCTTTAGACCTCTCTAAACTCTCCCTCAGCATGTCTTGATTGGTTAACCAATCAAATAGTCAACAAAGGGGTAGAGAATAGTCAAAGTATCCAAATCATTGTGTTTAAACTAATCCCGTCCATTCTAAATAAAATCCAAAAGTTTAAGCATCATATTGAAATTTCTAAGACCCTTTCTAATATGGAGTTTAGTCTTAATTAAGTCTAATCATACCCACATGCAAGGAAAGATAAAACAACACCTAATGCCCTTTCCATTTCCTCTCCCACCTGCTTCAAACAACCCCATGCAACATGGCATGCATCATGGAGCCCAACCAAAACAATCCCAACCTTTATTTGGCTAAAGGACATTTTAATAAGATAAGATACTAATATAGCCCTCATTATGTCCTTGGCATTCTCTCACTTCCTCCAGCTCTCCCTATCAAAAGCTTTATTTGTTTGAGCTCTAAGGGATCTCCTCTACCTTTTCCAAGTTAAAGCCCACCTGCAAAATCACACCAGTGGTGAGTTCTCTGGCAAACCAACGAGTTTTCCATCAAGATCAAATACCTATCGATCCGTAGCTTTTTTTACCAAGAATTTAGCTAGGAAAAGTTGCATGGAAAAACTACAATTTTAGAGAATCCAAAACCACAAAAATACAATGATTAAATCTCTCAAAATCCTTTACCCTAGGTCAAAATATTTAGATCTAATAGCTTTCCATGAAGCAATTTTTATGCCTTAAAATATTCCCCCAAAATTAATATTCACGAGCTTAACTTGAATTCAAATTTTAATAGATTTGGTCCATTCGATTGGGAGAATGAGCTTGAAAACCCATTTTAGGGATTAGTTCTAAGATCTGAACAATTGATAATATAATGAATGGTTTTGATCTAGCTATTCCACAGTTTTATCTACCTGCAGATCAGAGCCGTCCGTGTCAACCATGGAAGAGCAAATGGCTTCAAATCCATGCTGACATGTATAAGGGGCCATGCGGTTTGATACCATACCACCTCTAATCATTTAACATGATTGTGCCACCGCACAATCAAGCTAAATAAAAATCGCGATCGATAATCATCACCGGCTGACCTGATCGTTCAATCCGGGGCCACCACGCCACTTCCAAACTCTTCCATTTAATTTTTTTCTAGTTTAAATTATTTAAAAATCCAAAAAAATATAAAAAAACATTAAAATTTCAATTTTAGTAAAAAAAATTAAATTTTATCATAATAGGAAAATCGTCTATTACCGACAGAATTTCCGGCGGATTTCTGGTGGACTATTTCTAGCAAATTTCCCGGTGGATTTCTAGTGTATTAAACTGAAATATTTCTGACTAATTTTATACATATTTTCCAATGGACTTTCTAGTAGATTTTTTTTTTCGATGAATTTTTTGACGGCTTTTTGATGGATTTTAATAATCTTTTAAAAAAATCATATATTCATAATTTAATTATTTAATTAATAATTTTGTAGTTAATTTTAATTAATTATATATTTAACATATTATTTTAATAAATAATTAATTTAATAAATTAGTTTAATTAAGTATTAATTTAATAAATTATTTAATTTATGAATTAAAAAATTGAATTAATTATTATTTAATTAAAAATTAGTTAATTATTGATTTAATGCGAGCGAGCTAACTTCTTTAAAAACACATTTTAATTATTTTAGGTATAAAATTAATTCAAAATACTTAACACATCTTAAATAATTTGAATTATGTAATTATTTAAATATTTAATTAACATGAATATAAATAATGAATCAGAACAGTAAAATTTTAATTTTATAATATTTTTAATAATGAGAAAATTGTTAAAATATAATTTTAATTTGAAATTAATAGTAATTTAAGATATTATATAATTTAAATAATTTTAATTATTTAAATATTTGATTAATTATTAACTTAAATAATTAAAAAAAAATTTGAAATTTAATTTTAAAATATTTTCATATTATTAAGGTATTAAGCTTATTTGAATAAATTTGATGGGGAAGGGTTTCAATTATTTACTCATCAAATTTCTCTTTATCTCTATTATATTTTAAGTTGCATGTGAATGATGCACTTGCACCTAGTCTTAGAGTTCTATCAGATCTAGGATTTGATTGTGATTGTGTGTGTATTCATATATTTGTCAAAGGGTTAGAAACCTTAATTTCAAACCTATTTAACTTAGTGATATCAAAGGACATTTATTAATGATATTTTTCTAGAATACATAGATTAATTTTATAAATCAAAATACGTGTCCATTAGGGATGAAACTTTGGACACAAACTTAATTACATCATCTACATTAGGAAAAATCCACATTGATTTTAAAAAATTATTAAGAAATAATTTTATAATTAACTCAAAATTTAATCCATTAATAATGATTGAAAAATTCTAATAAATTTAGATTAATTCAACTAATCAAATATAATATCTCATACTAACTAGAAATAAACCCTTAATCAAAGAAAAATCAAAGCCCCTGACGGGACTTTAATTTCAAGATTATTTAATTTTAATTAAAAATCAATATTTAATTAATCTAAATAATAAAAATAAGTAAAAATGAAAGTTCGTTAGGGATGTTAAGCCCTATGACCTTAGTCCCAAGCTAACCAAGAGGGGGGATGAATTGTTATTTAAAAAAAAAAAATCAACAAAAGAAATATCACAAACCAAATCACACCACATGAAAAAATAAGTGCGAAAATTAAAGTGCGGAAGCAATAAAACAATAACACAGAAATTTATAGTGGTTCGGTCAACTTGACCTACATCCACTCCTTGGAGGCACCCTCTAAGTATTGCACTACAAAATATGTCTCTCCTTTAGCCCCCATGGCTAGGCGGAGAAGCCCTCACAAAGAAGTTCTTTTTGCCACCCCGACAAGGCAGAGAACCTATCTCCTTTTGCTTCATCCTAAAGCTGGCAGAGAACCACGATCTGTTGCTGAAAATCTTACCTCTACCGACCCTTTTACGGACGAGAAAATCTAGATGAAGAAGAAGCAGAGCGATCCTTGAAGCACCCTTGTGAATCCCCTCACAAGCTCCCCCTCACAAGATCCTCTCTCTCTCTCTCTATCTCTCTCTCTCTCTCTCTCTCTCTCTCTCTCTCTCTTTCTCTCTTTCTCTTCTCAAGGTCTTCTCAGGTCAAGGAAGTAGCAAAGATGTTCAAAAATGTTGAACAAGAGCTCTTAAATAAAAGAGCTTCAAAGGAGATCATTAATTGCAAGTTGCTGGCTATATCATCTAGGACGATATTGACATCGTCCTAGCCGATCAGTTCAAATCCCCTGAGATCGGCTGGGGCACCGCCCTGAATGCAAGCTGGATGATTTGAAAATTGGATTGATCGTCCTGGCCAATCTCATGATCGTCCAGGCCGATTAGTTTAAATCAGAGGAAAAATTGTCCAAAGCATCACCCTGAATTCAAGCTGGCCGATATTTATTGTCCAGGAGTAACTAATGTTTTTAAACAGATCGGCCAGGCCTATCCTGAGATCATACATGCTGATATAATCGTATCAATCATCCTTAATTACTTCCTTCATTTGTCAGATCAATTAAGACATAATTGTAAAATATCGTCTAGGCCGATCCAAGATCGTCCTGGCCGATTACCAAAAATGCATAATACCTTAATTATTTATGGCGACAATTTCTTTCTGCTTTGAGCTTATCGTCCTGGCCGATACAGGTATCGTCCAGGATGATTTGTTAATGAAGGCCTGGCCGATCTGGCCGATACACGTGTCTGGCCGATACACGTGTATCGTCCTGGCCAATACACGTGCGAAAATTATTTATGACGGCTGCCTTAATTAAGAATCCTGATTAGAGTGTCTATTTTAAACTCGATCGTCCAGGATGATAAAAGCATCATACAGGCCGATGTGAGCAAAAATAGAGATTCTAAGTCTCTCAAGTGTGTGTGTGTGTGTAGGGTTACTTAGTATCAGTCTTTTTGACATTACAAACTGACTCAAGAAGAGAAAAAAAGTAAAATACAGACTGACTCAACCAACCCTAAACCTACGCAATCTTGAACTAGCTTCGTTTGTTAGTCCGATCTTTGATTCCTGAAAAGTTAGAAGTAATAGGCAGTCCAAGAGAGTCAAAAGTGTTTATCAATCATCAAAACATAAGTCATGAAAATAGATTTGCAATAATCTCCCCCTTTTTTATGATGACAAACACAAGTAGAAAAAACTCAGTAAAAATAGCAGTTCATTAAAATTTTAAAGTTACAAGCACACCAACTTTTCCTACCACATCCTACTCCCCCTTTTGTCATCACAAAAGGAGGGTCCTAGACACACAAAAGAAAAAGGGAAAAAATACAATATAAACTAAAACTAACTACAAGACAAACTATAGATAACAGAAAACAAAAAAAAAAAGAAACTAGAAAAATGAGATACCCTGGTCATCAGATGGAGGTGGTGGAGGTTTTAAATAAACGGCCGAATCGTCCAGGACGATCACAAAATCGTCCAGGACGATTTGGTGCAGTTATTATGTACAGGCTGATTGATAAAAAAGGCAGTCTGATCGGCCGGGCCGATCAGATATCGGCTAGGATGATGAGACACAGGCGATCATCCCGAGGAGTCAAGCTGGACGACCGTTGAAATAGCAGATCGTCCGGGCCAATTAGGTGTATCGTCCAGGATGATGCACAATAATTGATCGTACAGACTGAAGTTAAACATTTTAAATCTGTGCCACGTGTATCGTTTAGGATGAATAGTGGATCGACCATGATGATTGTCCAATAATGGATCGTCCGGGGCCGAATTTAATGATTTTAAATGATCAACATGTAGATTGTCCAGGACGATCAAGTGTATCGACCAGGACGATGACCACAAAATGCATCGGCCATGATGAAGATAAAATTGGCCAAAATGATTAACATGATTGCAACAGAGTTCGATCAGATCATCCAGGACGATAATGGATCATCCAGGACGAAGAGTATAAGCACATAAAAGTTCAACAGATGGAAGTTTAAAGAGAATTTGTCCTATCATCTAGGACGATAAAAGTATCGGCTAGGACGATGTGACTAAATTTTGAAAATCAATGAAGGATGGTGATGATCAAAGCCCTCAAAAATAAAACAAAAGAAAAATAGAAGAAAAGAAAAAGAACAACGATAAAAAAGGCTAAAAACACCAATTTGAAAAGAAACCAAATATTTTGTTTTTTATTTTAATTTTTCTATATTATTTTTTTTCAAAGCAATTCATATAAGAATTTCTCAAATAGTTTAAACTTTAGAGTTTCATGATATCAATAGGTTAACAAATTTTAATTGGAAGAAGGTAGAATATCTGATTCTGTTAACCCTAGATCGGACATCCTTCAGGGTATAAATTGTCTTTTGAAAAATAGAGATCTAACTCAGAATAACTAAATAGGATAAAAAGAATATCCATTCAAAACTTGTTTACAAAGAAAATATCTCATAAATAATATGTCAAAGTAATTTTTCTCAATCATGGAATTTAAAATCAAGCCTTTGAAAATCTCACATAACCCATAGGTTTTTCGAAATTTTAAAAGTTTTGAAAAGAGAGGATAGCTTGCTTTTTAGTGGGATCATTTTATGCCTCTTGAATCTTTGATTGGCTCTTTGAGCATCTTTTGATTTTAGATACACATTTGTGTATATACTTTTTATTTCATATTTGGCGTCTTTGCCACTTTCCTTTTTATCTTTTGCAAGCTCAATTCTCTTTTGCAAACTCTTAAAAGAAGTTCTTAGTTGCAAGTATATCTTCTATATATTAGAGAATAGGAGAACTCTCTCTAACATAGAGAATAACTACCCACAAAATAAAATCAAAATTCATATGATCAGTGCAAAGGCAAGATCTCAATTAACTTGAGAGATATATAAGAACTTTGGATATTATGAACAAGATAGATTTTCTGTAGCAAGATAAAAAGAATCTTAGTTTCAAAAACCATTGGCTAAAATGAGTTAGACTTTTATTTAGAGAAAAAAATTATACCACTAAACAAGATCAGAAGGAGGGAAACCATCAACGGTATTCCTCCCTTTAACCGATTTAGAAATGCTAAACATAATCTCTAAAACTCCAAAATTTAAAAGCTTAAAAAAATAATCATATAGGAAACCAAACAAAAAAAAAAAAAAACAAAACAAAATAAAGCAATATAGAACATCACAAAGCTAGCACACAATAAAAATAACCCAAAACTACTCAAAGAAGAACATTTCAAGAAATTATGAAGCAGCAAGTTTAAGCAATTTTGAGCTGCGAGCCTCCATATGTCCAATTTTTCTATGCTCCCACGAGGTCTTTGGTTAGAGCACACCTGCAAGACTCAATAACAGTCAGATTTAGGAACCCAAACTGGTTTGGGTCCCTTCTTAGGAAAAGTAGAAAATAATGCAGGTGTGGTATGCTGTGAATCATGTACCTTAGGTCTCCATACCCAATGTGTACTACAGTGAATGGTGCAAGTGTGTGAGATGTGTCCTAGCATGCCACAAGAAAAATATCTAATCTAGGAAATGGATTTCTTAAATGGTTTGAGTTATAATGCCTCTTCCTAGGTCTTGGCTTTTGATCAAAAGTAGGCGTCTTCCAAGTTTTCTTAAGTGTGTTCAATTTATTTTTAATCCTAGTGTTTTTTTCTTTCTCTTTAGATTTCTTGAAATCAGATTCAAGTGATGTGTGTAAAACTTTTAATGCATCATGTTCATTAATTAATTTCGAATGCTTTTTGTTCAAATCATCAAATTCATCAAGAAGAGCCATGTGATTAGAATCAATTGTTGAATGATCTTTAAGAATGACTTCATACTCTTTTTGCAAATTTACAATATCCAATTTTATCTTAAGTTTTTTGTATGATGCATGCATTTTCTCACAAATATCAAACAATTCATCATAGGTTGGTTTACATACCTCATCCTCATCACTTTGCTCAAGATGATCTTCCCCCATTAAGCACAGGTTTGTAGTCTCTTCCTCTGGTTCAGTCTCAGAGGAATCAGTACCAGATTCTGCCCAGAATGCCTTTTGAATTCTCTTCTTGTCCTTCCAAAACTTAGGTTTCTCCTCACCCTTTTCCTTTTCTTTGCTTGAATGATCTTGAAGTGTAGGACAATCGGCTTTCACATGTCCAAGCTTCCTACATTCATAACAAACAATATTAGAAGATCCTTTAGAGTATTTATGATCCTTACCTTTTCTCCAATGATACTTTTGCTTCTTCCTTAGAAAGCTTTTGAATTGCCTTATGATGAAGGCAACTCCATCTCTTTCAGACCCGGAAGTTTCATAATCTGATTTGTGCGCCTTTAGTGCAACTATTTTCTCCTTCTTTTTCTCACCTGCTTCAAAATTTCTTTGATTCACCCCTTTCTCGTAAGCAATGAGTGAGCCAAGTAAGTTATCAATAGAATAAGTGTTCAAATCTTTAGATTCAGTGATTGCAGTGATTTTAGCATCATATGATGAAGGTAAGCATCTCAAAATTTTGTTTACTTTCAAAATTCGAAAGTTCTCTTCCTAAGGCATGCAATGAAGTAACAATCTGAGTAAATCTTATATACATGTCAGAAACAGATTCAGATGGTTTCATACAAAAAAGTTTGTGGTCATGCAAGAGAATATTCAAACGAGATTGTTTCACTTCATTGGTTCCTTCATAAGTGATACATAACCTATCCCAAATTTCTTTACCAATTTTGCAAGTGGAAACACGCATGTAATCCTCATATTTTAAAGCACGGAAAAAATAGTTCAAACATTTTGCATTCAATTGGGATAAATCTCTTTCATCGAAAGTCCATTCAGTAAAAGCAACTTCAGTTTTAACACAATTAATTTTATGAGAAGGTGGAGAATAACCTTCGTTGAAAAGCATCCACATGCGATAGTCAGTTGATTGTAAAAAAGTAGACATGCTGGTTTTCCAGAAATCAAAAGGTAAATTGTCAAACAGTGAAGGTCGTGTAATTGAATAACCTTAAGTATTGTTTATATTCCCAAAGTTAGCCATGGATCTAATTCAAAAAGTTTTCAAACTTAAATTTTTGAATTCCGCTCTGATACCACTTGAAAGTTTGTTAGGGATGTTAAGCCTTATGACCTTAGTACCAAGCTAACTAAGAGGGGGGTGAATTGGTATTTTAAAAAATTCTTTTCAACAAAAGCAATATCACAAACCAAATCACACCACAAGAAAAAATAAGTACGAAAATTAAAGTGTGGAAGCAATAAAATAATAACACAGAAATTTATAGTGGTTCGGTCAACTTGACCTACGTCCACTCCTTGGAAGCACCCTCCAAGTATTGCACTACAAAACGTGCTCTCTCTCTCTCTCTCTCTCTCTCTCTCTCTCTCTCTCTCTCTTTCTCTCCTCAAGGTCTTCTCAGGTCAAGGCAGCATCAAAGATGTTCAAAAATGTTGAACAAGAGCTCTTAAATAAAAGAGCTTCAAAGGAGCTCATTAATTGCAAGTTGCTGACTATATCGTCCAGGACGATATTGACATCGTCCTGGCCGATCAGTACAAATCCCATGAGATCGGTCGGGACCCCGCCCTGAATGCAAGCTAGATGATTTAAAAATTGGCTTGATCGTCCTAGCTGATCTCATGATCGTCCAGGCCGATCAGTTCAAATCAGAGAAAAAATTGTCCAGAGCATTGCCCTGAATTTAAGCTGGCCGATATTTATCGTCCATGAGTAACTAAGGTTTTTGAACATATCGGCCCGGCCGATCCTGAGATCGTCCAGGCTGATATGATCGTATCAATCATCCTTAATTACTTCATTGATTTGTCAGATCAATTAAGGCATAATTATAAAATATCGTCCAGGCCGATCCAAGATTGTCCTGGCCGATCACCAAAAATACAGACTACCTTAATTATTTATGGCGGCAATTTCTTTCTACTTTGAGCTTATCGTCCTGACCGATATACGTATTGTCCAGGATGATTTGTTAATGATGGCTGCCTTAATTAAGAATCCTGATTAGAGTCTCTATTTTAAACTCGATCGTCCAGGACGACAAAAGCATCGTCCAGGCCAATGTGAGCAAAAACAGAGATTCTAAGTCTCTCAAGTGTGTGTGTAGGGTTACTTAGTATCAGTCTTTTTGACATTACAAACTGACTCAAGAAGAGAAGAAAAAAATAAAATACAGACTAACTAAACCCTAAACCTACGCAATCATGAACTGGCTTCGTTTGTTCGTCCGATATTTGATTCCTGAAACGTTAGAAGTAACAGGCAGTCCAAGAGAGTCAAAAGTATTTGTCAATCATCAAAACATAAGTCATGAAAATAGATTTTCAGCAAAAAATTCCAAAAAAATTTCAAACACTTGAGAACATCTCTTTAGATTATTTCTGATCTTTGGAGGTGATTTCAAGAAGTTTGGACTCTATTTGGATTTAATCTTTAAAAACCCTTAATTAAATCAATTAAATAATTCAAATAAATAATCAAACTTTATAAAATCAAAAATAATTCCAAGAAATTCGAAATTGAGCACTCAAAGCCATTCAACTCAATTAAAAATCTAATATTTTACAAAAATATCAAACCTCTAAAAATTAGTTGAAGTCCAAAAGTCAACTATTTGGTAAAACTTCTTTCAAATTTGACTAGTAACTTTAAATATTCATGACTAAATGTAAAATACTTTAAATCCAACAAGCTTAGTGTCTAATTACTCATTGTATGCTCTAGAATTTAGAAATTCAATCTAATTTGTAAAGTTAAAGTTTGACCCCTTTAACTAAATATATTAAATAATTCAAAAAAAAATTTAAATTTCAATACTCATTTAAAATACAAGAAAACATTAATTTGATTAATAAAATCATTCAACTAACACTTTCATATACAATAAGCACTCCAAAGATGAAGTTTTTATGAAGATTTACCTTGGGCAAGTATCCTAGGGAGAATTGGTTCCTTGAGCCCACTATGAAAACACCACGAATGATTTAATTAATTCTAAAACTTTAAATTTAAATGACTAACAATTACTTGACTAAATTTTAAATCCTTAATCCAACTACATTAACAAATTTTTTAGGTAGGACTACCTTGGGCAGTGGGGCTACGTGTCTTAAGGAGGCTTAGTTCCTCATGCTCACTATGATAATGCCACTAATCGGTTAATGACAAACTTAATTAATTCAAAACTTTAAAACTTGTGATCAATAAATTTTAATTAAAAATCCTCAACCAACTTAAAACTTATTAAATTAAACTCACTTAACTATACCTGTTACCACTAGGTAGCTGGGCCAACAAAGCTTTTAGCTTAGCCCCATCGAAAGTGAAATAAACTTCACCACCCCTATAAGCAATAATAGCGGGAGCCATTTAACATTATTAATATGTCTTAAAATTATTTAAATTAAGAAATCTTTGTATATTTGTGATGGGGATTAAATTACCCTTAGGTTAGGGATGATTTAAATGCTAAAAAAATCTTATTCAAGTGACCATGCTCATATAAGGCTAAAAATTAAATCAATGGGGGCACAAATTAAGATTTTAAAAATTAATAAAAATTTTTGCAAGTGCAAAGCATGCTAAACCCCCTTTAAAATTAAAAGTGCATAGCTAAGTGTGGCTAGTTTAATCACTTTAATTTTATTATATAATTTCTTATGATCATTTAGATATTAATTGCCTAGGATAACCCTACAGGTTATTTCGAGTTTAGATTTTTTATTTTGATGTAATGTACTTTGAATTCAATTGATTTTTAATTATTTAATTTATAATTTAAGATGGGATAGATATCCAATATAGAATCTAAAGAGAAGGGTGACATCCCCTAGGGGAGAGTCTCTCTTGATTTGGATATATAGATTAGGATACATTGAGAATCAAAAGAGAAAAGATAACACTCTTTTGTGAGAGTTTATTTTCATTTGGATATCCAAACCTAACAGATCTAAAGAGTTTAAAGAAGGATGAAGAAGTAAATACTAAGAAGAATCTCATTCTCAAAGTCACTTGAGTCTTAAGAGAAGAATCTGAGTTATTGTTAGTGGTATTGAGCCACTTTACTTTATGCAAAATTCTAGATTATAATATTAAGTGGCACTTGTCACATAGACATTAAATTTTAGTATTTAATTTAATTGGTTGATTTATATTATTTAAGTAGTAGAATTGTATAACTTTTTTAGGTTTCTTTCTTGTATGCCAATTTTGTTTTAGCATAGAATTCGATCGGAGGCTCACGAGGGTATGCCAAAAGGTTTTTTTTTATTTTAATTAAACTAAAATTTTTAATTCAACATAGAAAATCTAACAATTTTAAGAAGTAAGCTCGAGCTCGTCGAGGGTCACATGCATTCATATTAATCTTTCTCTTCCTTATTAGGCACCTACCATCATACGGGTTCTAGCAGGCCACCTGACCTATTAGGGTACAGTTCTGTCAAGGGAAAGTTGTGTAATCTCGAGGAAAAAATATTTTTAAGTCTTTTTAAAACTGCATAATATTTGATTTAAGCATTCATCGAGTCAACTAGTCTGTATCGCATTAGATACAAACTTAAAAGTGTCTAAAATTTAATTTCCTTTAATTTAAGCATCAAATTACCAAACATCAGTTAAGTGGCTAATTAGTATCTGCTCTAAATGTTGATCTTGATTCCTCAAAATTACTAAATAATATTTCTACCAATCTTGTAGAAAAGACAAAATACATGATTTTAAAGTGACTAGGTGGTTAGTAGGCTCTCCAATCAAGACTGGGTAAGTCCAGATTTGCTCTACGTTACTTAAATTAAGGGTACTTATTTTTTAGTGCCCCATATAGATTTTGGTTCTAAGGAAGGATCAGGCTATAAGACCTCAACCTTCAGGGAATATAATCCCAACCTTTTAATAAAATTGACAACTCAAATTAAAAAATCTCTTCAATACAAAATTCAATTCCAACACTTAGGGTAGGTTGTGGTATTTCTAAATTATTTTAGAATCCCAAACACTTCCTACCACTCCTCCTTTGACGTCTAGAAATAAGTCTTCAACTTTGATCAATTCCTATTTGAAATTCAAGCTTCAATCATTTGATACTAATCCTTGAGATTTCTAAACAAAATTTATAGTTTTATTTTAATAGAGAGTAATAATAAGGACTTCTGGTTTCCAATTATGTAATTAATCATGAGGGCTTATGATCATAGGAGATTTAGAAACCCTAATCAAATTTTTAAATATCAATTTTTTAAAATTTAATTGATTATTTTTCTTGTAAAATTTATGTCAAAATCAATAATCATTATCATCATTCAAGAGATTAATCTAATTATTCATAAAATCCTATTTTTCCAAGATTTTAGTTCACTAGATAAGACTCTTCTCACTAAATGAGGAGATATTATTTGTCCAATTTGGATAAGTAAGTGAGGAGATATTATTTTTACTCTTCTTTTTTCTTATTATTTTTCAATTGGCTAAATATACTATAATTATTTTGAATACTTATCTCTTGCCTCCACATGATTTTTAAGCGTGGAAAGATATTGCATTTACTAAATTTAGTAGTCAAGCACTCTATTTTTTTACTTTCACTTTTAATTTTTTTATTTGCTAAATACTTTATTATAAATTTGAATACATATTACTTTCCTCTACTTTGTATCCTTGTAAATGAATTATTACAGGTTTCATAGTTCCCTTATTACTTACTTATTAAATGATTTTAGAATAAATCTAAATTTTATTTACAATAATCCTTAAACTAAAATATTCTTTATAAGCAATCAAATGTTTAAGTGATTTTTTTTTGGAATTTAACCTTTTAGAAATTACTAATTTTAAATGAAAAGATAAGTTATCACTTATAACAATCATAGTATGGTAAATCTTTATATTGTGTACTATTAAATACTTATTGATCTTAATTTTAATTTTACATGTTTCATAATTGAATAAAAAAGTACAATATAGGAAGACATAAATTTTGCATAAACTAGGAAGGTTGGTTCAATTAATCACATATTCCAAATGACAACTTAAAAGTAAGAAATTTAAAAAAACTTTAATAAAAATTAAAAAGAAGATATAACAAGATAAATACTTAAAAATTAAAACTATAACAAACCTAAGCAATATTAGCAAGGACTCTCCCTACTCATTATTTTCGTCCTCTTCCTCATCTCCTACTCCTTGTGCTGATGATGATTCTGGGAACATCTTAATGGGTGTTGCCCTAGGAATAAATTCCTCTGACCATGGGAGTCCATCTCCAAGTTATTGAACATGCTCATCATAGCTGCATTATACTGAACCTGAAACTGATGTTGGCATTGGTGGTTGATTATTATATGGTCATACTTGGAAAATATCCACCTCTAAAGTCCTATCAAATGCTACCCAAAGAGTCATACATGGAAACCTTAATCCAATATACTATTTCTCAGAGGTTCGCCACCTGAACTCCTAGCATCATAGGATCTTTACCCCATTATTGCTTGGTTGGGTCGGCTGGCCATATCCCTCTCCTCAATATGCAAATAAGATTTTGAAGGGATGGATCTTTGATCTGGTTAGGGAAAAAGAAGGCAAGATCTGCTCCTCTCTTGGGGTTTTTTACTACCCTGATAGATCCACAAAACTTATTAATAATAATGGATGCCCTAAACCATTAGAAGTTGACCACCCAAGCATATATTGTGTAGAAAAGAAAATAATTATTCCAAAAATATAATTCTATTATGGATGTAGTATTTAAGGACTACACTATCATTCATCACCTAACTTATATTTTCTTGGCATAAGCTTTGTAAAAATTAAATAGTGCCGATATTTAGACAATTGGGTGATGGAAAATGCCAAAAAAAATTATTTTATCTTCTTTACTCTTCCATTGGGTAATTCGGTCCAACTAGGTTAAGAATCTAAGGATCTCATTATAGTTTATCAAAGAGGTAAAAAGTTAAGGTAATCGCCTCCTTCAAACTCATAGTTAGGGGCCTATAATATTTAATTAATGAATATAAGAGTAAAGGGGACCCAATTTCTATAGAAAAAAATAAACTCATTATGGGGCTCCTTAGTATTGGCGAATTCACAACAATACAGACATTTGTTGGGCGAGGCTGAACAACTAGTAAATCTTAGTTTCTCTCAACAAAAAGGACTTGAAATACTCACCAGGATTATCAAAACCTCTCTTATAGATGACATATTTTCCACCAAGATGTTGTACTACTCCTCTGCTATAGCACTAAGAAATTTTTGGACATCATGCTAGGAGGATCTAGACCACTTCCTGTTAAGAGAGTTGTTATTTGCATATTTTAAATTCTTGCAACTTGTATAGTTTTGATGATTTCATATATTATTGTTTTATGTATAGTTATCTCCTAACACTTTTTGGAAGAGTTGTTTTTGCTCTTGTGTGTACTAACATTTTAGGAAAATCAAACTCCAGACTACAATGACTTCAAATTAAATTCAGCATGAGATACTTTGTGTATTTGAAACTTGTATTTCTCTTTGAATTAAGTTTGAGAGGGAGTGATTGTAATTGAGTGAGCACACACACACACTTTAGGAGATCTTGAGAAATTTGTACTGATCGTACGGGATGAACATAGTTCGTACGGGACGATCAAGTTAGTTATCTCCTCATAAGAGCAATGGAATGAACAGGAATTGAAGAAATTTTTTCTAAGTCCTGATCGTCCAAGACGAAGTGTATTCGTCCCAGGATGAAACGTTCTCTGAAAAATTTTCGTCCAAGAACGAAGTGTATTCGTTCCAGGACGAGGTTCTCTCTGGAGTAATTTCGTCCAGGACGAAGTGTATTCGTCCCGGGATGATTTGCTCTCTAGAAAAATTTTGTCCAGATGAACTAATATTTGTCCCAGGATGAAGTGAACCGACTCTAAAAATTAAGCGACGTTCTGTAGTTTTTGGGAACTAACCTATGGAATAACCATTCGTACTGGGCAAACCTAGTTTGTACGGGATGACGTGTGTGTACAAAGAAATTTTGTACCCATATATATTAGATTTGTTTCAAGCGCAATTAAGTAAA
The DNA here is from genome assembly GCF_001605985.2 of Dendrobium catenatum. NCBI lineage: Eukaryota > Viridiplantae > Streptophyta > Magnoliopsida > Asparagales > Orchidaceae > Dendrobium > Dendrobium catenatum. Next base: position 79,111 of record NW_021318964.1, on the reverse strand, counting down.
ATCATCCCAGGATGATCCACGATCGTACGGGACGATCCACGATCGTACGAGACGATCCAATTCGTATTAACTTGAGTATTTGCGGTTTTTGGATGATTTTTTGTGTCTTTTCTATAAATTGTCCAATCTCAACTGCCACTTAATCTTTTTGCCTATTGATCTTCTTGCCTATTGAAAGAAGAGTCAAGGATAGAGTATGAGAGAGTGTTTGAAGGAGATTTCTTGCCATTGGAGTGTGAAGGTTTCACTTTTACTCAAAGGTAAGAGTCATTACTCTTGGTTTGTGACTACTTCACTCTTTTCTCTCATCCTTCTAGAATTCTTATGAAGAAGATCTGTCAAGGAGATCCGGTTCTCTGCCGACACTTGAAGAGTGTGAACAGCCGAGGGTTCTCTGCCCACACTAGGAGAGTGTGAAAGGATGAAGTGTTCTCTGCCCACACTAGGAGAGTGTGAAAGGACGAAGGGTTCTCTGCCCACACTAGGATAGTGTGAAAGGATGATGGTTCTCTGCCAACACTGGGGATAGTGTAAAACGATGATGGTTCTCTGCCAACACTGGGGATAATGTAAAAGGATGACAGTTCTCTACCGCACCGAGTAGTGGTGGAAAGAGTGTTTGTAAAGGCTTCTCCTCCTTGTTGTGGGTACGAAAGGAGAGTCACTAGTGGTATGAGTGTAATACTCGGAGGGTGCCTCTGGGGAGTGGATGTAGGTCAAGTTTGACCAAACCACTATAAATCTTGTGTCTTTTATTTTTTGTTGCTTTTTATTTTATTGATTTTTGTTTCTAATTAGTGGTTGAAAAATCTATTTCTACAAAACTCATTAAAGTTTATTTTTCTGTTTAAAAAATTAAAAAAGAGGGATTAATTTTTAATTACCAATTCACCCCCCTCTTGGTTAGCCACTGGGATATAAGCTTAGGTTTAACAACCTTATTCATAGTGATTGAGTTTCAATAAGTGGTATCAGAGCTTTATTTCAAAACCATAAGTTTAGACTACTTTTTTATTAATGTAGATGGCTACATTTGGAAACCGAAATATACCCGAGGGTTACTCTATAACTAGACCTCCTCTGTTCCACAATATACCTTTTGATTTTTGGAAAACACGCATGTCTACATTTTTACAGTCACTTGATTATCGTATGTGAAACTTAGTTCAGGAAGGGTATACAAAACCAACTAGATTAGTTGACGGAGTTAGAGTTGAACACCTTTTGTGGATTGGATAGTAGAAGAATGTGACTTAGCACAACTAAATGCCAAATGCTTGAATAGTTTCTTTTGTGATTTATAATCAAAAGACTACATGCAGGTTTCCACTTGTAAAAGTGGAAAGGACATATGGGATAGACTTTATATAACTTATGAGGGGACTAATGAGGTTAAGCAATCTAGACTTAATATCTTGTTGCATGATTATGAATTGTTTCACATGAAACCAAATGAATTCATTTTTGATATGTACACAAGATTCATACAAATAGTTACCTCTTTGCTTGCACTGGGTAGGGAATAAACAAATATTTAAATGGTTAATAAGATTATTAATTATTTTCCTACTGCTTATGATGCTAAAATTATTGCAATTATAAATTCTAAAGATCTAAACATTTACTCTATTGACAATCTTCTTGGATCACTAATTGCTTACGAGCAAGGAGTTAGTCAAAGAAAGATTGATGCAGGTGAACCACGAAGGGAGAAGAACATAGCACTAAATGTGGAAGAGTTTGAAAGTGAACACTCATAACCTGAGGATGAAGACGACATTGCTTTGATGA
>NW_021318964.1:62599-74926 GCF_001605985.2 Dendrobium catenatum | reverse complement strand
GATCAAAGTGTAGTTGGAACTAAGTGGGTGTTCAAAAATAAAATAAATGACTCAGGAGTAGTTATTAGAAATAAGGCAAGATTAGTTACTAAAGGGTATAATCATATTAAAGGGAATGATTTTGAGGAAACTTTTGCCCCTGTAGCTAGACTTAAAGCAATTAGGGTTTTGCTAGCTTTTGCTTATTTTAGAGGATTCAAATTGTATCAAATGGATATAAAAAGTGCCTTTTTATATGGGGTAATTCAAGAAGATATTTTTGTAGAACAACTGCCAGATTTTAAAAATTCTAAATACCCAAATCATGTTTTCAAGTTGAAAAAGGCATTTTATGGATTGAAACAGGCACCTAGGGTTTAGTATGAGAGGTTGAGCACTTTCTTACTTAAAAGATCTTTTGAAAAAGGAAGTGTGGATACAACTCTCTTTTTAAAGAAATGTGGAAGGGATATACCCATTGTTTAAATTTATGTGGATGATATCATTTTTGTATATTCAAATAAAATTCTTTGTGTTGATTTTTTTAAAATAATGAGTAGTGAATTTGAGATGAGTCTAATGAGATATTTAAGTTATTTTTTAGGATTTAGCATTAAGCAAATTGAGGAAGGTACATTTCTTAGTTAGTCAAAGTATGTTAAGGACATCCTCAAAAAGTATGAAATGGTCAATGCTAAACCTGTTTGTACACCAATGAGTTCCTCAGTTCAATCGGATAAGGACCCTAAGGGAAAATCTGTTGATCAAAAGAAATTTAGAGGGATATTTGGATCTTTACTTTACTTGACTACTAGCCGACCCGATATCATGTTTAGTATTTGCTTATGTGCTATATTTCAATAAGATCCAAAAGAATCACATTTGACAGCAGTGAAAAGGATTTTAAGATATTTGTTATGAACTCAAAACTTAGAAATTTAGTATCCTAAGTTTAGCTCTTCATTTGAAATAATTGGTTATTAAGATTCTGACTTTGCAAGTTATAGGGTGGATAGAAAGAGCACTTCTAGAACATGTTAATTTATTAGAAATTCTCTAGTCTCTTGGTCCAATAGAAAATAAAATTCAGTAGCCCTATGTACTGTAGAAGCTGAATACATTGCATTAGGAAGTTGTGTGGCACAAGTTCTTTGGTTGAATCAATAGTTAATTGATTTGAGATTAATTATAGGCACTATTCCAATTTATTGTGATAACACTAGTGCTATTTGTATTTCTAAAAATCCTATTCAACATTCAAGAATCAAACATATAGATATAAGGCATCATTTCATAAGGGATCATGTATCCAAAGGAGAAATTGAACTCACGAATGTTTTTACTAAAAATCAACTTGCAGACATTTTTACAAAACCTTTAGCCTTTGATACTTTCAGTGCATTAAGAATAAGGCTTGGTATGATTGATTTGAAAGCTTAAATAAAAATGTTTTTTCAACATTGATGTTTGTTTATTAGTTAATGTGTTTGTCTGTTTTTATGTGTTTATGAACTTGTATGTGTGATTTTCTTTATTTAGAGTTTATGTTTTTTCATTATTTTGTGTTTTTAGTGTGTTTGTGTTTTAGTTTTTTGATTGAGTAAAAAATTTTTAAAATTTTGAGTGACAATCGTCCGGGAGGAAATGTTTTCATACGGGACAATTTATGTTGCATGACAAACTGTCTGATTTTGAACTGTTTGAGTGCCGTTTTCAGTATTTTAATATCTCTTCGTCTGTACGACCATCACGATCGTCCAGGATGAAATGTTTTTCAAACAACGAGATGAATGAATAAAGCGGTAGAATGGATAAGGTAGTTGTTAATACGAACTTAGTACGTACGAACCTTTGGTTCGTTCAGACAAACAAATGTCGGTTCGATGGAAGGGACGGTTTCAAATGCCATTAAAATGATCATAAGTTCTAATCGTCCCAGAATAAACATGTGTTCGTCTGTATGATCAGTCTGGTCAAAAGTCGGTATGAAAGGATGCTTCGTAAGTTGTGTTGATTAAAAAAAGTCATTTCATTTTGATGCATTAGTTCATCCATATGAAAAATTTTCGTATGGGACGAATCAAAAAATTCATACGGGACAAAATTTTTGTCTGGTACGAATTTGTCATTTTTAATAAATAGAAGGGCTTTTGAACTCAATAGCCACACTCAAAACTTCACTTTCAATCTCTTTCGTACTCTAGATCTTTTTCAAATGGCGAGTTCAAGTAAGAGACAAAAAATTCTGGCAAAGAAACCACATAGAAATTCTTCTGAGAACTTTCTTTCCTAAGAGAATGAGGAATCATTTCCTAGGTTTGCCTCAGCGAAGATCACACCCTCCAGAATCCTAATCCAAGAATAACTTACCTTTCAGGTAATGAACTTATTTGCTTCAACACATTTTGGTTTTATCCTTACACTCGTCTATCTTTACAATAAAGAAACCTTCCACTACTTCCTCGCCAACATGTCCTTTAATTCTGACCTCTCCATAATCCGTTCCTTTGTCTTTAAACAAAAAGTTGAATCACCAAGGCTAACTTAGGAGCCTTTTTGAATTTAACGATAGAGGGATCCAGAGCTCATCACTTGATCAATACTCATGATTATGCATGGTATGAAATTAATAATGTGATTAGAGGAAATAATTTGAACGAACATGTGGCTAGAGTATTCGGTCTCATTCGAAATGCACGTATCATATAGCATGTCCTTAGAACTTCTATAACTCCTAAAGCTGGTGATAGAATCAGCATTACTTCTCTTCTTTATATGGTAACCTTCTTGATCATGACTAAAGAAGCTATAAATGAAGCCCAACTTATCCTTGACTATCTTTATGAGCTGTCTGAAATTGAACATATAAAGCATAAGAGAAAGAAGAACATCACCTTAGGACATCTAGTTGCCTATATTCTAGACAAGAAATACAATTTGGTTCATCCTGATCAAGAGTTTGAAGAACCGCTCTACTATAATGACGGATCATTTAGAGCAATCTTCAAATAAGAACCAAGTAAAGCACATGTCATTAGTGATATAGAGGAAGAACTAGAAGCTGCACCTGCACCCGCCAATGAACCAAATTATCAGGATTTGGTTCAAAGATTTCATCGCGTAGAGACTTATTTTGATCAACGTTTTGATCAAATTGATACTCATCTTCAGCAACAGACAGCACAATATCAGCATGACATGAGTTTTATGAGGGATCAGATGAGCAATATCAGTACTAATGTGCTTATGATGAGTACTTACTTTAACATCTTTGGTGGTGCACCTCCTCCTCCTCCTCTAGATTAGGGTCCTTCTCAATGATAGTTGCATTTAATTTTATGTATTTTCTGTAGTTTGTGAGTTAGTTGTTGTTTTAAGTTAATTTGTTGTATTTTTTTCTTTAGATGTTTTGTTTTTGTATTGATATCCTAACCTTAGATTGTAAAATCTTCATAGTGATATCAATATATGTTCTCGTATTTTAGATTTATTGGTATTGAAATGTGTGTTAGCCTTTATGACAATTATTAGATTTTTGATCTTAATAGTGCTATACTTTGAAATGCAAGTCAAAATTAAATTCATTAGAAAATCTAATCTTTTATAAATTTAAGTTCTGCTTATAACTTGATATAATTAAGATTGTCAATTTCATGTCTCTTATTTAGATTATATTAATTCTAATATTATTATTGCAACTATTATGTTTTCTTATTTTATATTTCACTTATCAATAAATATTTATGCACTTAAAAAATTTTGAAATTTTTTATTATTGATTTTGGAAAGATCAAAATTACTATTGAAAAAATGTACAAATGTACAAAAATCAAAAGGAATTCACAATGGTTCGTAAGTAAAAAAGAGGCACAAAGTAAGCCCATAAGTAAAAAGATGCACAAAAAAATGTGCCAATAATTTGAAAAAGATGCGCAAAACGTCACACGTGGTAATTATTTCTTTTCATTATCTTTTAATCTCTTAATTTAAATTGATCTACTATACATTTATATTTTGTATTAAAATTTGAAATATACAAATTTTTTATTCATCATTTTTGCAATGATTTTCTCTATCTTAGTGTCTAAATTAACTCATATTTTTGATATATTCTTTCTATTATCAATGTTATATCTCTTCTTAAATTATTAATTAATATGATTTGCCTAATATTTTAATTTTACTTGCATAACTTATTTCAATCAATTTCAAGATTGAATTATTAAATGATTTTCATATGTCTGCTTACATTTCAAGTCTTTTTCTTCTTTACTTTTTGCTACTGTAAAAAAGGGGGAGAAATTGTTTGTATCATGGTTTTTGTTTTGTTTGATTCATATTGTATATTCTGTGTATGTTTTGTGTATGTTGCATATGTTATGTGTTTATTTTATTTTTGTTTGTTGTATATTTCTAATAAATGCCTCCTTATTTACATGTGTTCATCAATTTAGGGGGAGTTTAGGAGATTCTTCGAATTTGAAAATTATACAAACAATATTGGTTTTGCCATCATCAAAAAGGGGGAGATTGTTAAGAGAGTTGATATTTGCAAGTATTACATTCTTGCAACTTGTATAGTTTTGATGATTTTAAATATTATTGTTTTATGTATAGTTATCTCCTAACACTTTTTGGAAAAGTTGTTTTTGCTCTTGTGTGTACTAACATTTTAGGAAAATCAAACTCCATAATACAAAGACTTCAAATCAAATTCAGCATGAGATACTTTGTGTATTTAAAACTTGTATTTTTCTTTGAATTTTGTTTGAGAGGGAGTGATTGTAATTGAGTGAATACACACACACACACATACACACTTTAGGAGATGTTGAGAAATTTGTAGTGATCGTATGGGACGAAGATAGTTCGTATGGTACGATCAAGTTAGTTATCTCCTCATAAGAGCAATGGAACGAACAGAAATTGAAGAAAATATTTCTAAGTCCTGATCGTCCAGGATGAAGTTTATTCATCCCAGGACGAAATGTTCTCTGGAAAATTTTTGTTCAAGAACAAAGTCTATTCGTTCTAGGACGAGTTGCTCTATGGAGTAATTTCATCCAGGACGAAGTGTATTCATCCTGGGATGATTTGCACTCTTGAAAAATTTCATCCGGACGAACCAATATTCGTCCAAGGATGAAGTGAACCGACTCTAAAAATTAAGTAGCGTTCTGCTATTTTTGGGAACTGACCTATGGAATAACCGTTCGTACTGGATGAACCTAGTTCGTATGGGATGATGTGTGTGTATGAAGAAATTTCGTACCCATATATATTAGGTTTGTTTCCAGCGCAATTAAGTAAAATCATCCAGGACGATCTACGATCGTACGGGACGATCCAATTTGTATTGACTTGAGTATTTGCAATTTTTGGACGGTTTTTTATGTCTTTTCTATAAATAATCCAATCTCAACTGCCACTTAATCTTTTTGCCTACTGATCTTCGTGCCTATTGAAAGAAGAGTCAAGGAGAGTGTGTGAGAGAGTGTTTGAAAGACATTTCTTGCTATTGGAGCGTGAAGGTTTCACTTGGTACTCAAAGGTAAGAGTCTTTACTCTTGGTTTTTGATTACTTCACTCTTTTCTCTCTTCCTTCTAGAATTCTTTTGAAGAAGATCTGTCAAGGAGAACCGGTTCTCTACCGACACTTGAAGAGTGTGAACAGCCGAGGGTTCTCTGCCCACACTAGGAGAGTGTGAAAGGATGAAGGGTTCTCTACCCATGCTAGGAAAGTGTGAAAGGATGAATGGTTCTCTGTCCACACTAGGAGAGTGTGGAAGGATGACGGTTCTCTGTCAACACTGGGGATAGTGTAAAAGGATGACGGTTCTCTGCCAACACTGGGGATAGTGTAAAAGGATGACGGTTCTCTACCGCACCGGGTAGTGGTGGAAAGAGTGTTTGTAAAGGCTTCTCCGCCATACTGTGGGTGCAAAAGGAGAGTAACTAGTGGTATTAGTGCAATACTCGGAGGGTGCCTTCGGAGAGTGGATGTAGGTCAAGTTTGACCGCACCACTATAAATCTTGTGTCTTTTATTTTTTGTTGCTTTTTATTTTGTTGATTTTTGTTTCTAATTTGTGGTTGAAAAATCTATTTCTACAAAACTAATTAATTTTTTTTTTGTTTAAAAAATTAAAAACTGGGATTAATTTTTAATTACCAATTCACCCCCCACCATCTTGGTTAGCCTCTAGGACATAAGCTTAGGTTTAACAACCTAATTCATAGTGATCGAGTTTCAACACTTCCTACCAAAAATATTATTAATTACCAATTCAAAAGATTTGGTTGAGCTCATAAACTAGTAACACAATACTATAAGGTTTAGGAGCACAAGTTATTTGAATCAAAGTAGTTCTCACCCTAACTATAATATGTATATCATTGCAACACTATTTTTATAGTACATCGACGCTAAGGAAAAATAGAAAAAATGTGTACTATCACGAATATGATAGGGATAGGTAGCATAACATGCTCACTTTGGAAATTGAATGATAGGATTTTTTTATTAAGAGACAACCACAGTGCATGACACATGGAAGGACTATAGTGCTCAAAACATCTATTATTATTGTTATTCAAATACCATACTTTAGGTTTCACTAGGGCTATATCACATGAGTCATAGCACTACAGTGCTCTAAAATTTTTAAGAATATGCAATTCAAGGCAATGGTGTTGATAAAAAAATTTGGAATTATGGTGATGTATGCCTTTGATGATGTGGAGTGACTAAAATAAATATTCATTTTAATTATTATAATAGTGTTACAACACTTTAGGATTTAGTTATACTGTGTTGTTTTCATTCTCAAATATGAGCTTGAACACAAACAACATAAAGGCTAACTAGCACACAACACTAATCAAACCTAATTCATTGGATTTCTAACCATAAATATACACTATCTCCAAATACCAAACCAAGATGATTAGTTGGGTGGCCTCCCAAAAAGTTCTATGCTTATAGTCTTCAACCAAACTACACCAAATTCTTATATAAGATGAATTTCTAAGGAAATCAATTTGAATCAAAGTAGTCCCTACCCTATTTAAGAGCCGATGTGAATTGAATCAAAGTAGTCTTTACCTTATTTATATTCTAGATAGCACTTCGGCATTATCCTTTATAGCACTACGGTGTTAAGCCAAACTAATAAAAATGAGTACTAATATTATCATGCTAGGATTAGGTTGCACTAGAATGCTCACTTTAGAAATTTAAATGATATGTTTTTTGACCAAGAAACTACCATGATGCTTGACACATGAAGGCATTATGGTGGTCAAAGCATCCATCTTCATGGTTCTTGAACTACCATATTTATTGTTCCACTAGGGCTATATCACATGATGCATAGCATTGTGATGCTTTAATGTTTTTTAGGAATCTAGAAGTTCAATACTATGGTGTTGACAAAGGGATTTTGGTTTTGAGTTCCTTAAGTGGTGTGGTGTGACTAAAAAAAATATTCTTTTTATTTTTTACAGGAGTGCTAAAACACTTTAGTATTCAACGATATAGAGTTTGGTTAATTTTTTAATATAAGCTTTAACACACATAAGATATAGCTAACTTGCACACAACATAGATAGAACCTAACTAAATGGATCTCTAACCATAAACATGCACTCAATCTCCTGATTCCAATAGTAATGGTCTTTAGGTTTGTCTCCTAATCGGTGCTAAGTTTATAATATTCAAACAAATTGTGCAAAATTCCTGTCCAAGATGAGCTAGTTCCAATGAATTTCTAAGGAAATCAATTTTTCATCATATATATGGCTTCGTCCTTGGACAATTAACTTTAAAAATCTTGGTGGTTTTATAATATTTCATATGCACTGCTCTATAAAATTATACATAAATCATAGAGATTTACCTTGACCACATAGACTTAAGTTTCAAAAGAAATTATTTCATCATTGAATTCAATTACAATAATTCTTATCCCTGCTCAAATTCTTTCTTGCTTATATTAATGCCACTTTTTAATTTGCACCTTATATAATTTATCATTCTCATGATCATCATTTCTAAATTCTTTCAATTCATTCAAATAAAGTATATTTTCTGTTCTACATCCTTATAATTAGAATTTAATTATTTAATCACCCATATAACTTTATCTCCAACTCTAATGGTAAGTGGTAACCTTATCCAAAAAATAATTTATAAGGAGGCAATCCAATTGGGGCTTTATAAGCATTTCTTTATGCCTAAAATGCATCATCCATTCTTAGAGCCTAATCTTTCCAATTCAAACTTTACAGTTTTCTACAAAATTCCCTTAATATCCTAATTTTTTATTTCATCTTGAATAGTATCTTGGGAATGATAAGTAATTTTTACCCTATTCTTAATTCCATATTTTAAAATTAAATTCTCCACTCTCTTGTTCTAGAAATGACTACAACCATCACTTACGAAGAGTCCTGACACTCCAAATCTAGAAAATAATTTTTTCTTTAAAACCTAATTACTACTTAAGCATCAATTTGGATGTTTGTATCCCTTCTATCTTGTTGGAGACATAGTAAACTACTATCAAAATATAATTATTTTCATATGATTTAATAAAAGGACCATGAAATCTAATTCCAAAACATAACAATCTCCACTTTTAACATGAAATTAAGGGGCGTTCACTTATTTTAGAAATATTGCCTTCCCTTTGTCATTTAACACATCATTTAACTTAGCTATTTACATCATTAAATTGGGAAGGCCAAGAAAATCTAGATTAAAGGATCTTTGAAGTTCTAAAACATCCTAAATGCTCTCAATACTTCAAATCATAAAATTAACTAATGATGGGTTATGTCTCATCCTCTAGAACACACAACCTAATAATTTGGTGGTTACACTTCGTAAATAAGTAATGTTCATCCTAGAAAATGAATTTTATATCATGCGTAAATTTACACCTTTGTGTGTAAGACATATAATGTTGGATTACTCAACTAATGATAAAATTCACATTGTCTCATACTATGGTACACATAATGAACACAATACAAATAATTTTCTACATGGGAAGAATTCAATAATGTTATAATCATTATGTTTAGAATCGTCCCTCCCTAACCTAGATAAATGATCAACCACCTAATTTTAAGATCCTTTCCTATCAGGAATCTCTACATAAGATTCTTTTAGTAGTAAATTACATCTAATTAATCTAGGATTCACACCTTCTTTAGTTAACAAGTAATTGATGACAAAGTGGTTAATAAAAATAGTTACTTGGGTGTTGATTAAATATTATATGAATATGTCAAAGTAAAAGATTCTTGGAAGTAGCTCCTTTTTAGTAAATGTGTAGTTAATTTAAGCATTATTTAGCATTCTATTAGCATAGCAAGTAACATGAAATATTTTAAGAAATCTTTGACCTAATACCAAACAAATTGCATAGTCACTAGCATTGAACATCTATTCAAAATTTAGAGACCATTGAGATAATATGATGATTGTTGCAGTAAATAAGCACTTATTGAATTTTTCAAAAGCACCTAAGTAATTAGAATTAAAATTAGGAGTGTCACATTTCTAGTAAATGGAAAAGCAATAAAATAATATTATAAAAATATCTAATGAAACACCTAAAAAATTCTACATGAACTAGAAAACTATGGACTCTCTTAATAGAGGTAGGAAGTGAAAATTTCTCAATCACTTGGAAAATTGCTTTATTGACCTCCATATCTCTCTCCAAGATGTTGTGTCTAAGGATAATGTATTCCCTTACAATGAACATTCATTTCTACTAATCAAGCAAATGGTTGGTTTCCTCACATATCCTTAGAACTAACTCTAAATGATTTAAACAAGCACCAAAATTTGTTCCGAAGGCCAAAAAAAAATCCATGAACATTTTAATGCCCTGATCAATTACATAAAAAGATAGACATCATACATCATTGAAATGATGTGTGGGCATCACACAATCTAAAGGGAATTCTTTTAAATATAAGAGTTTCATCAAGACTAGAAAATGTCAAGTTATCCTTATATTCTAGGGAAATTTGAATTTTATTTAATCCATTGTAGCCATATAAGAAAAATGATAAAGGATGCCTAGCTAATCTATCAAACATTTAATTAATAAAGTGAAATGGGAAATGATCCTTCATAGTGTCTTTGTTAAGATTTTAATAATCTATACAAATTTTCCACCCAGTAACTATCTAAATGAAACAAGCTCATTCTTCTTATTTAAAATGATAATGAATCCTCCTTTCTTGTGCACACAATAAATCCCACTTACTCAATCACCATTAAAAATAGGATAAATGATGCTAGCATTCAACCATTTTAAATCATCTTCTTTACTACTTCATTCATATTTGGGTTTAACCTCCTATATAGGTCAACTTTAGATTAGCAGACTTCTTCTAATAGGATATTGTACTTACAAATAGATAAACAAATTCCCTAATTATTAGTAGTTAAAACAAGTTATATGTAGGTTAGGATCTTCTATAAGGCTGCCCCCAAGCTAAGAATTTCGTACCATTTGAATTATTGCATGTTTAAGTTTAAAATAATTAGCCAAAATATTTGGTCTATTTATGCTTTGGTGAATGCCTTCAATAATAAAATTAACATATTCTCTATGCCTTCTAGATAGATCAATTTCCTAAACTTGTTTAGACATTTCTAAATATTTTTAACATTCATGTTTTTCTATTTTTTAAGTTCTTTAAAATTTAGCATCAAGCAATGTTTCTACTTGTTATTCCTTACTACACATGCAATACTAACAATTGTAGATTAAAAATGCTAAACACAATACAGTTAAGCAATAAATAATGTAGTTAAACAATTTTCATCAAAATAAACTAACAAAGGCAACATAGAATAATTAAAAATAAAAATATTGAAAGGATTAAATATGTAATTCCTTTAGTAGTATAAAGTGCAAGAAATAATAATTAACATCCAATCCTTGTAACAGTGCCAAAACATGATAGGCCTTTTTCCACATTAATTGCCTTTTAAATATGATTTGTCATTCTATAGTGAATTTCTTATTCTACAAAAGTATACATGTGTTGTGTTAAGTAATAGAGTGATGAGATGTTTATCGTTCTATGAGGATATGGAATAAATCATAAATAAATCTAGCACTGCTTAATTCAATAATAATATTTATCTGATCAATTAATTAAAAAGAAGTGATGAAATTTAAAGTAAAAGCTATAGTTACAAGAGATAAATTAAAATAATTTTATATACTCACAACCTTTGATATTTCAAAATATAAGTTTACAATAAGTTGTGTATTACTAATGTCACAGTGAATCAAAGCTTAAGTTCTTATCATCAATATTGAGCTTGTAGTAGTAGTAAAAATTACTCCTAACTACAGTTCTAATATCTACTTATTTTCACATAATCCTAACAATAATATATCTATTCATTATAGCCCTATATGTTCTTTGACTCCTCTATTGACCATTTAATATATCTTTAAATACAAAATCTACTCTATTAAATGCATGGCTTCAAAACAATCATAAATTTAAAGAAATAATTTTAGCCACAAATGAAGATTAAAGTAAACAAAACTAACATATTCATTTCATTGAAAAAAATAAAAAAATTTAGATAAAAAGGTAAGATAGAAATGACCCAAAAAATCATTAGCTAAGCTTTTATAGACTTCTTGCGCTCCTTCCCTCTCTCGATAGTGGTACATGACTCTCATAATAGATACACAGGGCTATCCTTCACCAAAAGTAGCTTCCGAACCACACACACACACACACACACACACTCTCTCTCTCTCTCTCTCTCTCTCTCTCTCTCTCTCTCTCTCTCTCTCTCTCTCTCTCTCTCTCTCTCTCTCATCTCTCAAATTAGAAAACCCATAGCATGAACACTAAGCTTATTATTTGTAGGAATTCAAAATATCTTAACTGGTGTTGTAGCGCTGGCTTGGTGGCAGTATTTCACTGTTAAACCGTCATGTTGGTTCACTAGTCGTCGCATAGGTTCAGTAGTTTAACAGTGTTTAATGATTTTTCTCTATGGTGTTGGGGCGATTTGGCTCTACGATGCTAGATCTGACATCATGGCGCTCCCTGGGAGTCTCCTCAATGCTAAGCTCTTGAATAATATTTAGGACACCTACTGTTATGGTGCTCGTACTATGGCACTCGGTGTTGAGGGTAATCGTAGCATTGCGGTGCAAAATCAGTGATGCTATGGCACTACAATTTTTTTTTCTTATTTTTCCAAGTTTCAGCATGAATCTTTGCACACTCTATTTGTATATTTAATATCAAAATTTTTTGTATTCATTTTTTAATGTAGGAAGTGTTATAA
>NW_021318964.1:15563-62499 GCF_001605985.2 Dendrobium catenatum | reverse complement strand
GAGGGCTTAAATTTTTTAAACTACCAATTCACCCTCCCTCTTGGTAGCCTTTGGTACATTAAAGTACTTGATAACATTAAAGTTATCACCTTCTATAATAATTCCTTGAAAATCAAGCATCCAATCTTTGGCAATTTCTTTCATAAAATGAATAGAGGAAAGCTCTAGATTTCCAATATCCCAATGTATACATGAGTGACCATATGCCAAAAGAAATCTTCCTTTACGATCTCGTACAACTCCTCCAATTCCAGCTTTGTACATTTGAAGCAATGATGCATCCACATTAATCTTTATCCAATTGGGTGGAGGGGGGTACCAACGATCTGACAATCTAGAAGATTGATTTGAACCCAGTGTCCCAATTTTCCTTGAGACATAAAGGAAATAGAAACCATACTTACAGCATATGAAGCTATGAACATGGAACAATCCTCTTTTTCTCCAAGAATTAGTTTGTTTCTAGACTTCCATGTAAGGTATACCGCATTGCAATAAATATTCATCATGAAGCCTTTTGTTTTGTAACCCTTTTCCATCCATTCCCAACAAGTATTGAAATAAGCAAACAATTGAAAACCAAAGCCACCTTTATCAACATTCAATGACTTCCCTCATTTTCACACAATTAACTGTGATATGATCACAATCTTCTGGCAAACCACATCCTCTTAGACAGCTATGTTTGTCTTGAAGTCTTCTCTAATATAAGAAATAATAGGTAGGGATTGTATTATTGAACAATCTCCGCCAAAAAACTTCTACACATGGTATCAGCTTTATCTTCTTTAAACATTGCCAATAAACGCAATCCTGCTCCTGCATTAATTTGTTTTTATATACCATAGATGAAAATAAGCAGCCTGAGTTCTGATGTATTATCTCCAAGTAGTCTCTGTCTTGATTTGTGTGAATTTCCACCAAAAGAATGATTTTTATAAGCTCTTCTCCAAATCTCTGTTTGAGCTTAGATACATTCCAAACACCTTTTACAATCAAGCATCCACCATTTCCTCCCCTTCACTTGGAATTGAGACAAAAGTAGGGCAGCTATTCAATTTTTTGTCTAGTATCCAAATATCATCAAGGATACTGATGGAACAACCATTTGCAACTCCCCATTTAACTACAGATTTAAGAGCTTTCTTTCCATTTGATAGAATCTTGCAGGTTGAAGAAGAACCAATTCCATGTACATATTCGTGCATCAACAGGCCATACTTTGGATTTAACATTTGATACAGCAACAAGTCTCTCTCTTGAGCGACCTTCCAAGCAAGTTTTGCTCTCAAAGCATCTACATTCTCAACATAAGAACGAATTCCTCTTTCACCCAGTCTCAATGATTTACACAAATTACTCCAATTTACATAGTGCAGTCCCAATCTACCATTTTGTTTATTCTAGATAAAATCATGACAAAGCTTGTCAACATCTTTAAGAATACCTTTTAGAACAAGTTAGTGAGTGTAGTAGAAGTTGGGTATAGATAACAACACCATTTTAATCAGTAAAATCTTTCCTGACAAGGAGAGCTATTTACTTCCCTAGATACTCATTAGCTTTACTGTTTTCTCTGTAATGAATTGAAAATCTGCTGATGTCAACCTTCTTGATCCCAATTTGACAACCAAATACATAAATTCTTTTACCACCTTGAAACTCATGATTCTTTTAATGATCTTCCTCCTTCTCTTCACATGCTTACCAAATAATATTACAGACTTTCCCAAGTTGATCCTTTGGCCTATCCAGTTACAGAATTCCGGCAATGCACCTTTGATTTCTTTAACTTCTTTAGCATTTGCATGAGCAAAAATGATAACATCATCTGCATATAAAAGATGAGACACCTTTTGCATAGTCCTGCCAAGTTTGATACCAGATTCAATATCACTTTGCATAAAATGGTTTGTGAGAAGTTGTAACATAAAATGAATAAAACTGGTGAAAGAGGACAGCCCTGACAAAACCCGCTCTCTGTATAAATCCAGTTGGACTTCTTACCATTAATGATCAATGAGAATTTCAGATGCTCTACACACTCTATTATCCACTTAGAGAATTTTTGAGGAAACTCAAAGTATTCTAAAACCTTTTCTAGAGTGTTCCAACTCATGCTATCATATGCCTGTTCTAAATCCAGTTTGAATAAAACTAATCCTTTTGGTGATCTAGAACTCCTGAATTTCTGAATTGCTTCTTGTGCTACTAGAATGTGGTCACTCAATGTTCTACCATTGATGAATACAGCTTGCTCCACCGAAACAAGATTTTGAATCACCATTTTCATTATGTTCAACAGAATTCTAGCTACCACTTTATATATAGACCTACACAAGCTAATTGGTCTATATTGGCTTGGTACTAAAGGATCTACAATCTTCGGGATAAGAACTAGTAGTGTCTCCTTCCATTCATCCATCATTCTATTGGAAATGAAGAAATAGATTACTGCATTCCAACAATCTAACTTTATTATATTCCAAAAATATTTCATGAAGGAATATGAAATTCCATTATTCCCAGAAGATATACTGTCAACTGATTGTAAGACAACCAACTCCAATTCTTCCATAGTCAGTTCTTTGATTAAACAATCCTTATCCTTCTCTTCAATAGAACTGTTAGGATCAGGTCAACCATTCAGATCACCTACCCTTCTATTCCATTTCCCATTGAAGAACTCTAAGAAAAATTCAGAGATGTTATCTTGATCCTCAGTAACATTACCTGCAACATCTTTAATTTTGTAAATAAAATTCGTATTCCTTCTAGCTGAGGAAAAAGAATGAAAGAAATTAGAATTAGTGTCTACCTCCTTCATCCACCTGATTTTTTATCTTTATTTCCACCAAGTGTTAAGCCGGGCCAAAACAGTGTTCAACTCTCCAATGTACAAACGAAGCTCCATCATTTCATCTTCTGACAGCCATCCAACATTTGCTTCCTTATATTATAATTCCATAATTTTTGAATTCAGAATTTCTTTTTGCTGGTCAAAGTCCCTAAATTTATCTTTACTCCAATGAAACAGGGCTTTTAAGGATCTTCTAAACTTGATGTTTAGTGTTTCAACAAAATTCCCCCTATTACACTTCTTCCACGCAGCTTTAACCACGCCCGTAGCAGCTAGATATGAAGCCCACACTTCCTCATACCTTACGATCTTATCTAATGAAAAGTTCCAATCCAAAAAATCAAGAAAAATTGGACAATGGTCGGATGCCAGCCTTCAATGCAGATGGGTTGAAAAAACAATAATTCAACCTCTCCAAAATTATAGCATTACCATCTTTGTTATTGCAAAAAGTAAATCTTGGTCCAATAATATTCACTTCATGAAGATCATTTTTAGTTAAGAACAAACTCATCTCCCTTGAGCCTTGAGAGAAACAAAAAGGTCTTCCTCCTCTCTTATCTTCTTTTGCCAAAACACAATTAAAATCACCCCCAACTACTAAGGGATAGCTATTAGAATCAAATTCCTCTAACTTATCCCAAAGCAACCTTCCATGAACTGCATCTTTACCACCATATATCGTAGCTATTCTCCACCTCCCCATATTCACAATATCAAGATCACCTATGATAACTTGCCTTGAAGAAAATAAGCAAGAAAAGGATGTCATTTGGGACTTCCACATTACCAGTATACCTCCAGAAAGGCCTTCAACAGGAACTTGAGCAAACTCCCACTCCTTACCAATAAGAGCTTCAATTTCATATTTATTGAAAATAGAGACTTTTATTTCCAAAAGTCCCACAAAAAATACCTTGTTATTTTTCACCAACCCCTTCAAATATAAAAAAGCTTGTTTTTTCCTTGCTCCTCTACAATTCCAAAAAAGAATAGAAGCCATTAACCAACAAAAGGGGAAGAGTTCCCCATCTTCTCCTTTACCTCCTTCTCCACTTTCCTTCCTCTTCTAAAACATTTTATAGGGCCAAGGCTCCTGAGTTCTTTTGCCAGCTTGATCTTGATATTAGAAGAACCATCATCTTTGGTTTCCTCCATCATGTTTCCTTCACAAACATTAGTATTACAATCTCCTTCATCCACTGAATTTGTTGAATCCGGTGTAAAAGTTTCTTTATCTCTAATATCCTCCCGAGAAGCAGCTGGAACTTTGCCTTTATCAATAACCTGGAGCTCCACTTCCTCTGCCAATTTGTTAAGAATTGAAAATTTGTTTGCTTCTGAAATAAATTCAGCCTCAATTACAGATTCCTTCACCTTTTTAAAGTTTTCCATACCAGATTTTGCATCCACCATATCAACCAATTCAACAGCCTTTTTACCATCCATGCTTCCAGGATCATTAAACGTCTTTTCTTTGAATTCTTTCCTTGGCCCTTGATTACTATTGTAATTGCGTGTAGTTCTGTCTCCAACATTCTTTTTTCTATGAAAGGAATTCCCTTTAAACTCTTTCCTGCCATAATTGACATGGATCCATGGACCATAACCGTCAGCTTCCTTCATAGGCTTTTCTATTATTTTCTCTCTAGTCAGTTGAACATTTTGTTTCTACACATTGCAATCATCTTCTACCACAGCTTCTGAATTCTTACCCATAGCCTTCTCAGGACACTTGTTTTGGTCATGAACAATCTTACCACAACCAAAACAAATGCTAGGAATCCTTTCATATTCAATACTTTGGAAAAATCTTCCTGATTTACCTTCAACCCATATGCCATGTGGAAGAGGATCTTCAAGACATATGTGAACACAAATTTTAGCAAATTTGCGTCTCACCCATTGGAACATATTTTCATCCAACAGATAAGGTTTTCCTATCTTTGAGGCAATCCTACAAACATTTGTAGGATCCCAACAATGAAGAGGCAGGTTTGGCTTTCTCAGCCATACCGGTGCTGTCAAGCCCTTCAAAGAGCTCAGGGAGAATGACTGTCTCCATTTGTCTACTCACACAATATTCCCTTTCACATACCATGGACCATTGGCAAGAATTAAATCTACAGCTTCATCATTTTCGAACAAGCACAAGCTCCATCCTTTACCAAGCCAAGTTGAATTAAACTTGCCCAGTTGTGACCACTATCTTTTTAAATCTACATTCACAATAAATTGAGGAATATTTTCCCCAAAACCTTCACCACCAACGCATTTTGCAACGCCTTGGTATTCTCCGATACTTTCTCCTCACACAGTTGTACTGTCATACCATCCTCTGAAATACAATTGTCAAAATTCCAATATGACTCTGAATTTCTTTTGTGGGTTTTCTTATGCTAAGCATTAAGTAACCCATTTCTAGACTGCTCTTTTTATGAACAATATCTAGCCTCTTTAGAATCAGGAACTACATGATCTCTCTCCTTTGATACACATTGGCGAACCAAGTTCAGGTCTTCTCTTCCTTCTAGAATCCCATTCTTATTTCTATTATCAATAGAAATGTCTTCATTTGATTTCTCCTGATTTTTTGCTCTCTCCGATTCAAAAAGCGTAGAGTTAGCCATCCCAGCTGGACTGATATTTTGAAAATTGTGAACCAGATCATTCTCCTTGATTTCCTCCGAAATCAAAATACCCTTTCCTTTCCCAATCACAGGCTTTGATTTTACGTTTAAGAGGCCTCCTTCATTAATAACCAAGGGTTTGGAATACATAGATGGATATCTAGCTCCATTGCTTCCAGTCTTTGCCAAAGCTCCCATCTTCAAATCTCCCAAAAACTGGTGGAGATTTGTTAGTCGAGAATATAATTTGCGTTTAAGCTGAAGATCTTCTATCAACTCTAGGACAACCACCGGCATTAGGCCGGCGATCATCCACCGCCATCAGTGACTACAACACCTTCCGCCAAATAGAAATTTGAAATTCAATTTTCTCTCTCTAGAAACCCTGCAATGCCCATCTATTTAGGCGACCTCTTGCCTAATTGTCAACATAGATTATTTACTCTACAGATAATATATATTCAAAAAATTTGTAAAAGAAAAAAATAAAGAACTAAAAAATCTTCTCATCACCACGTTATCTAAGGGTATTAACTTCCCGTCAAAAGCGTTTTCTATGCCCTGGCACGTAGCTTTAAGTTTGCTGCCATCTGTTTACAAAGTTAACGATATAAATAACTACCAATTAACCATGCAATGATGTGGTCCAATTAAGTTGGCTCGCATTGTGTTAAAAGCAAATCATAATCTATACTTGCTTCTAAATCAAGGAAATTGATTAATTATTTTTGTAGGTTCACCGCTTTTTCTAGCTTTTCTTCGCAACATATCGATATGATCTGCACGAAGACCATATTAACATATGACTTGATGCTGTCAACCTTTTTGACGCAATGTACTTGTTTCTTGTTGCCAGCATTTTTCATCATTACACATCAAACCACTTCATCGCTTTTCCTGGGCGACAAAAGCTTCATCTGAATTAGTTAGTCTCTTAAAGTAGATTATGCGTGGAAAAGTATCTATTAAGCAAGTAAATATCAATGAAAGCATGCATAATAATAATTAAGCTGATTGACTTTTAGGTTAAATTATGGCTTCGTTTGGGTAGGCTTTTTTAGTGCTTCTTAAAGCTGCTTTGTTACTTATTCTCAATGTTTAATGGATTATTCTTCATGTTGGTATTGGTTTGAGGAAAAACATTTATGCCATTTGAAGTTCATCGAAGGGTCAAATATCTCACCCTAGTTTTGCCTATCATAAGAAACCCTAATTTCTCCTTTAATTTTGGTAATTCATAACAAAATATATCAAAAAATGCAAATAAAAATGCTTGGAATTCAAATAGAAAAGTAAATAAAAAACTAAATAATATTAAATTAGAAAACCCAAATTTTATTTGGGTAAGTTAAAATCAACTTTCATGCAACATAGAATAAAAAAATAAATGAAATAAATAATATTTATAACATAATTTTAAAATATCATGTAAAACCTATTTGAATTTATTCTCTGTACATAAAAGAGATCACTTCATGAATTCTTAAGATTTAGACGAACTTAAAAGTTCTAAACAAAACCTTTATGAAATGCTAAATAATTAAAAATTCTTAAAAGATATTTATACTTTAATTTCATCTTCTTAGATGGAATGATTACACCTTATCTTCTTAGATGGAATGATTACACCTTGTGTTTGCTAATGCTTGTTGGTAAGTTAGGTCATTGCACTATAGCTTTGCCTTCCAATATATTATTTAAAATAATAAAATCAAATTCAGACAAAAAATTCTAAAAATCTAATCAAATTGAAAATACATTAACACTTTGCTTTAAACCACCCTAGGAAATTTAGAAAAAATCAAAATAAGAAAATAAAACTCAAAACCTAATAGGTTGAAACCAACCCAACCTACCACACTTATTTTTTATTAGGATAACCAATTTCATTTTAAGTTAGAAGCATTGCTATGATTTAAGATGATTTACATGCTAATTTTAATTGTGATATGATGAATGAGAAATTTGGATGGGCATGCTATATAGGGACCTCCTAGACTATGAATTTGGATAAGCCATGTGCGAGCTCTATCTCAAAGAAGCCCTACTCTTTAAGCAAAACCTTATTTTCTAATGTCTTTTTTTTTTTTTTAATTTTAAAATCTTGTACACTATTATGTTTAATCAACATTGGAGCTCATTCTTTTAATGAAGTTAACAAAACTCAAAATTCAATTAATCAAATCATGAATCAAGTTCAAATCAAAAATTTCAGACTAGAATTCAAGGTTGAAGGCCCATGTCCTAAACCCTTTTTGAGTGATTTTTCAATCACTTAAAAACTCAATCAAAAGACCCCCAATTCATGATCTATCAATTGCATATTGATTAAGCATGTCCCTATGGTCAACCTTCTAAATTGGAGGCTAATCAGAGACCTATAACCCCAAAAATATGATTGAAATCCAAAGGCTTCGAAACTCCCACATATTTATAGTCTATGTTACTAGACCTAACATATTGTGGAATTTGTCCTTATGACCTTTACCAAATCCATTGATAATTCCATAACCCTTTTGTTGACATGACTAACATAAAATTGCACTTTAGTGGTTGGTTGATCAAGTTGACCAAGAGCCCAAATGACCAAAATGCCTTCTATGAGCAAAATTGATGTTTTCTCCAAACTTTAACATGGCTCAATCAAACCAAGCCATATAAAATCTTCTAGTGCATCCTAAACACCATTAGTAGTGCATTAAACTCCAAACTATTCTTTGGTCTGACTTGGCTGACCAATTCAACCATAGTTGACTAAAGTGCCCCATTAAGGGCCTAAACATGCATTTCTTACACAAAGGCCTCTCCATTGCAAGGCACCACCTCCATTGTGTTTGAAAGGTCATTTTAAATATGTTGGACCCAACACCAACTATTGTTTTGACCTTATTGATGAAGTAACCATGGATGACTGGATAAACTATGAATAATGACCTTTTGGGTTTAGTGCACTACCTAGCTCAAAGTATTAATCCTTTGTTCTTCACCAAACTGTTTGACCATCACTCCAAGTGAATTACTCTTGATTAGTCACCCTGATCCAATTAATAATTAACCTGGTAAACTGAATCCAAGTTTGCTCAAACCTGGCCTATTTTGGTTAAATCAACACATGCAATCAAATCAACTCCAAGCCTTCAAATCCATTCCATTGCTTGATATAAAACCCCCTGAATCATTGATGAGCCAAATTTTTGTGAGGTTAACTAAGTCAACTCATCAACACATGGCTAAACTTTCAGCCTTTGGTCATACCCTAAGGGCATTGCTCCAAACCTCTTCCAAGCCAGCACACTAAAAATGCAATATTCTTTTCCACCTCATTAGTCAACTTGTCTAGTTGTCTGGTCAAGTTAGGTCAAACAAGCTCCAAGTGGCTTTGAATGGTTAACATTATTCCTAAATCCATTTCCCTCCAGAACAATTACCCTAATATACTTAAGTAATCTTTAAAATACTTTTAAGCTTCCCCTAAATTAAGAGCAAGGCCTAGCTTGGTTAGAAATGGTGAGAAGTGGCCCCCCTCCCACATGGAACCACCCAAAGTCAAAGGGATAATGTTAGCCATACCCCTACACCCTAAAACATTGCGATAATTTTCTATCATCCAAGGAAGGGCCCTAATGCATCATGGCTATCCAATTTGAACCCAAGGGATTAAACTTGCTAAAAGGAAAAGAATTACTCAATCTATCTTGACCCAGCCTAGAGAAACTCCCTTTTTTTTATTTTTCATCTACTTACATACCTCAACACTTCCCTAGCTAAAATCTATTGGTTAAAGGCCATCGGTAATGAGTTTTTGACCACTACCAAGTTGAAGTTTGTCCAAGGATTGTAGCTCAGGATCTAGGTCTTCTTGAGCTTTACATTCTTTTAGGGGATTCAAATAAGATATTCTATAAGCTCAATAAGTTATAAAATGTTCAAAATGATCAGTCTAATTATGGTAAATCCTAAACCCTAGCTTAGGAAACTTAAATATAAATAGTTTTTTATAAAGTGCATTTTAATCTGATCAAACACTTCCCCATTAATGCTCTTCACTTGCTTAAGCTCTATCAATATTTCATAGAGTTTGGCTGGATATTTTTAGAGAACAAAGCAATTTTAATTCCAAGGGTTAAATCATATAATAATATGTATACGAATGTTTTTTAAGCCATTGATCACATCAGCTCTGATATCTCTTTTGTTATTTTTTGTTTCAACCATTTAGTACCCTTAGCCACTTAGATTTCCTTTCAATAACATCTAGACTATTTGTTTCAAATTGTGCATGATCGACCAACGAGTGGGAGGTGCTAACTTGGATTAATGGGAATCATATCTGTCATACCCGCCAACCCATATTAATGTTAAGAATTGCCACTGTACAATCATTGGCTATTAATGCATGCCACTGTTGTGTTTTTGATCTGTCGAATCTGAGAGCGACGTGTGGGCCATCCTCGCCTCCATGAATTTTTGTAATAATACATATTTTTTAATTCTTTTTAACTACATAAACTTCAATAAATCATAGAATGTTTTTAATACATTTCTAGAGTTCTTGGACTCTATGGATTTAGAATAAAGTATACTTTATTAAAAACAATTGTGTCAACTTGATTAGTATTATTTTAATTATTTCAATAATACATAAAACATTATTTTAGTTTTAAATAAAAATTTATTTTTCTCCTTAACTCAAAATTTGGCAGAGGTGTCCAATATTGTGTCCTCCACTTCCCCTAATCTTTTCAAGGTCATTTGATACAAGCTCGGGCCATATTTGAATTTACAAGAAACATGCTCATGCTTTAACCTAGTTTTTTGAAAATTAATCATAAATAAATTTTAAATCCATTTTGAACAATCAAAACATCTATGGAGTCGTTAAATGGAGCTTAATGGTGGGTGAAGTAATCGTGTATAATCATCTTCTAGGAACTGGTTTGCTTGATTTTAAATTTGGTTAATAAATATTATGGCATCTATTTTGCTTATCATAACATTTCAAAATAATGATGTGGTGAATAATTTCTTAGGTGAATTCTTAAGTTTTTAAGTTATGGGTTAAACCTATGGCTTTGGAATCATACCTTTCAATGAACTTAGACTTAGGTCACATGATTGATATGATGTGAGAGTCTATAACCATATGTCCAAAGGTTAGACGAACCAACTTTCAAGCCTATCCAAATAATAGTATCAGTTAAGGACAAAAATTAAAGATAATGTCCTGGAATTTAGAAAAGTCTTAGAAAATTAAATATGGACCTAATAGGGGAGAAACTCAAGACCAGTAAACTTAATGACATTATGTATCTTAGGTTTAAATTTTATCGAATTTGGAATCCAATAGATAAAAAAATTATTCAAAGTAAAAATCAGCCACCTAAAGGGGCCTGAAACTTTAAAATATTTAATAAATCCCAATTAAATTAAAAAAATATATATAAAAATTCTTATAATTCAACCCTCTACCTAAGTAAATTGAAAACCCATCATTGGACTTGAATTTTGAGCTCAATTTAATTTTTAAAGAGAATTAATAATTAATTAAAATAAATAATTTAAAATTATTTAAAACACCAAATAAATTCTAAACCCTTGAAAACACTCAAATTGAACAAAACATCCTTAATTAAGAAACTAAATATCAAATTTTAAAAAATTCACATCTAATTATAATTAATTCCAAATTGAACAAAATTAAAGGTATTGGAGTTCCTTAAGGGGTGTTTATTAAGAGTATTAAAGTTCCAGCATTTACTCAAAATTTAAAAGTCAACCATCACAACTTAGTGTCTTTTTATTTTCCTTAGGGTCTAGTATTAATGAAAAATATTAAATTATAAGAATTTAATCAAAATTTAAAAGTCAAAATTATGCCCTTTCATTTAAGTTATTCAAATAATTCATAAAATTAAAAAGTTAAATAAATTATCAAAACTCTAGCAAACAACCAATCCAAAAATACACAAAAAACACTATTGATAAAGTTCTTATGATGGACTACCTCGAGCTACTAGACTATGTGTCCTTAAAAGTCTTGGTTCTTCTAGCCTGTTGTGATAACTCCACAAACAGATTTAATGAAGTGCAAAATCATAAAATCATTTAATCAATAATATAACTACATCAACATGGTTTTTAAGATAGTATACCTCGATGCCTAGTTCCTTGAACTCATTATGATAATACCACAAACCGACTGATGAAAAATAAAAAATAATTAGTCTAATAAATAAAAAATTAACCAATTAAAAAATAATTATTCTTTTAATTTCGATCAAATAAATTAATTAACTAATATTAGTTAATATTAAGTAACTCAGGCTTACAAGGCTATTAACTTAGCCCAAATGAAGGTGAAATAAATGTCATGGCTCTGATGTAAACAAAGATAGTATTCACTAAGTTAAAATTCATCCTAAAAT
Organism: Dendrobium catenatum; assembly: GCF_001605985.2. Lineage (NCBI taxonomy): Eukaryota > Viridiplantae > Streptophyta > Magnoliopsida > Asparagales > Orchidaceae > Dendrobium > Dendrobium catenatum. Next base: position 50,584 of record NW_021318964.1, on the reverse strand, counting down.
GAACATTCTAATACTAATACTTAAACTCAAATTAAAATCCCCTTTGAACTTCTAAAAATAAACTAAAATGCTAAAAAACTTTAACAACTATCCAATGTAAGACATATCAAAGCCACACATCCCGTTACACACTCTAGTTGGCTTGTTAGGGCAACCATTTATAACTTTGGGCTAGCCCAGTGTTCTTCCTTTTTTTATTGAATGTGAGCCAAGGTTATTAATGGATATCATTATGTGTTAGTTGTAATGAATTGATTGTTGTGATTCCATGTAATGTGTTAATTTTATTGTGTTATTTTTGAATTAAAGGGTGTTATATTACTTCTAGGATATAAATGAACTTGATTCTTACAAGATTTTTTATTGATGGACAAACTCATGTAGGGATAAAATAAACAGGGCTAAATTAAAATATTATTAAATAATTTTTACAAGTGCTAAAAATATTCTGTACCCTTAAAATTAAAAGAGCATGGCCAAGTATGATTGTGCATTAATTTGAGCAATTTGATGATATAAGTGCTTGGGATGATTTTTATTAGTTTTTATTTTAACATCTTAGGAAAACCTACAGGTTAGCTAGAGTCTTTTAAATTTCATATTTGTATTTTAATTTAATTGACCTGTGAAAGTTAATTTTAAATGACATATTAGTCATACATTTTAAAAGCAAAGAGAAGGGAAATATCCCTTAAGGGAGAGCTACTTTCATTTGGGGATTAAAATTAGGATGATTTAAAAATCCAAAGAGGAATAAAACTCCCTTTTAGAGAGGAGTTCTTTCAATTTGGATACTTGGACTTGACGAATCCAAGGAGCTTGTAAAAGGGAGGAAGACAAAGAAATGAATACTTTAAGAAAATATCCCATTCAAAATTACTTTTTTCATTCCTATGATTAGAATCAGGGTTTTTGTTAGTGTTACCCGGCCACCTTTAATTTCTACAGGCCCTAGGTTTTAATTAAGTGGAATTTGCCACATGGACTTTTTGCACTTGATTTATTTTGAAAATATGATTTCATCGTTGTGTTTATTTCTATATAGTAGGAGTTTCGTAATCTTTCTAGTTTTCTTACTCTTCTATGTATCTTTTTTTTTTTTATCCTACATGTTATTAGGCACTTTAAGGATAAAAATTTTTTATTCATAAATAAATAGAAATTTTTAGCCCAACATAGAAAGATAAAAGATTTTAAGAAGTAAGCATAGGCTCGTCGAAGGCTTGCCTTCGTAGGAGATTTTATGGCATAGGTCTCGCACATTTATATTAAATATTATTTTTCTTGTTAGTCGCCTCTCTGCCTATGGGTTATGAAAGACCACTTGGCCTATTAGGGTATAGTTCTGTCTGGGGTTATTGTGCTATATCTAGGGAAAAATCTAGCTTTTAACCAAAATTTTAAACTTTTTCATATCATTTATGCATATAAATTCCATCAGTATGTATTATATTAGAATCCTATTCATGAAATAAAATTTTAATTTCATTTTAGCATAATAACCCTACATAAGTAAATGGATCAATTAGGACATTCTCTAAACATCATCCCTAATTCATCAAAACTTAAATAATAACCCTACATTTCTTTCATAAATACCATACTCATGGTTTGGAAGCATTAGGGGGTTAGTTGGCTCTTCAGTCTAGGCCAAGATTAGTCCAAATTTGCATTTCCATAGCTGGGTTCATGTCACCATGGTTTAGTGTCAAAAATAGATTTAGTATCTGGGATAGACCAAAAATCATAAGTCTCCAATTTTGGGAATATAATTCCAACATTATAATAAAATGATAACTTGAATTAAAATTTTCTCAAAACCAAAATATAAAGCCCAACACATAAAATAGATTGGGGCTTTTCCTAATTACTTTAGAATACAAAAATACCTCTTAATTTTCATTCTATCGCCTAAAAAATAATTATTCAAATTTGCTCCAATCCCTATCAAACTTCCAACTCAACTCCTTTCATATCACTCCTTGAAAATCCCAAATAAAATTTCTACCAATATTTTAAGCAAGAGTGTTCTTAAGAAGCCCAAATCCCTATGATGTAATTAACTTCAATGGCTTACCTCCATAGGAGATTTAAAGACCCCATATCAATATAAAAATTAGTTAATTTTATTTAAGAAAATTAACATCAAAGTTGATCATTATCATCACATATAAACCATGGATAAATAATCATATTTTCTTTCCTCAGACATCTATTTATCATTTATTAACATGTATTTGAATATGAAATTAATGACAACACATATATATTATTGTGCTTAAATAATCGATCAAATGTCCTTTTGACCATTTGGGGTCAAAAGTAGTTTCTTCTTAAATTTGAATATGATAAACATTATGAAATTTATAGTTTTGTAATCTGAACCCATTAGGGAAATGATATTTTCACCCCTAGATACGATATATCATTCATAATAATGAGTTTGACTACAAAAATAAATAAATTCAAGAGTCTATACAATTTCAAATTTTCTCAGAAAAATTAAGATTTTAATTATTTTACATCTTTCCAAAGAAAAAATGAAAGTGGTGACTCTGCTGGGGATTTATCTCTCTCTTTCCATCTTTAATAATTGTAGAAATTTTATTGCATCAATAGTTTTTACTACCTTCCTTCTGTTGGCCCCTATTACCCATTTCATCCTGAGGAGATGGTGACCAACATCAAAAGAAAAATTAAGTAGAAAGGTGGGTGAGGGGACTTCTAAGAAAATTTTGTGTTTGACATCTCACCCCAAGTTAATTGGCGGAATGAGGGAGACAGGCCCAACTCTTGAGAATTTCATGTCCTTTTTGCGAACCTTCAAGTTGATGAAAACTCAACATGTTCAGTTTTGTAATTTGAAGAAGATCCAGCAGTTTCAAAATTAAAATTTTCTTTCTTGGATATCATTATCATGTGTCACGCCACAATATCCCCTTATAGCTTAACACATGTAATGGCAATTGGAATCAAAATTTCACTTAGTCATAGATGTTTTTTTGTATCTTACCAACATATATTTGGTTATGTCTCCTATAACTCAACAAATATGATAAGATACAAAATCATCCATGACTTTCAAATTCAATTTCAAATCACATTTTCTAAATTTTAGGAAATCCAACACTGAAATGGCTTGCAAGTTGATCTTTTCTCTGGACTGGGACATGTATGTTGAGGAACTTGTCTGTAAAAACTTAATTAAGTTTGGGAATGGATTCCATACCCTTAAGTTGACTATGAATGGGGTAGTAATATACCTGACTGTCAAGGATGATGTAATGCCCCCTTGGTAGAGATTACTATTTGGTTGAGGATTGACTCCCCAGCTCCTAAAAAGGAGGTTGTTTTCACACCTGTACCCATGAATCCTCTGCTAGGGAGGACAAGAAATAAAAGTATACAGTTAATGCTGAACCAACATCTATATATGATATTTGGGCATGTTCTTGGATCCCTTTACAAGTAAGAATCAGAGAAATAACTACCTACATAAAGTTAAAATGAAAGACACTATGACAAAGAAGATTATAGAATTGAATACTATAGTTCATATAGATTTTATGGCTATTTCTTGACTCTTATCTTCCTTTCCTTTCTAAAAGAGAGTCATTTCTACCCGCTTATTACTATTGCAGGGGAGGAAAGCATCAGTTAGATAGCCTACTTTCCACGATGCTTAGTGTATTAATCTGTTAAGAGAATGCCTAAGGAGAAGAAACTCCAAAGGAATATGATGTTAAAGAACATCATCCACATCTGTGCTTCTCAAGAAAGTGATACTAAAGAAGAATATGTGAAACAACAGAACGGGATGATTTTACATAAATTAGAGGTACAAATTTTGAAAGATTAGAAATTTGAAGAAAGGATTTTGCAACTGTAGTATGTGAGAAAGAATAAGAAATATGTAACGCAATTAGCCATCTCTATACTAATGGATGGATACCATTGGGTGCCTCGCCTCTCGTCTACAAAGTAAAGGAGATTATTCTAGTTGGGTCTGGAAAAAGGTTGCCATATCAATGGTAGGCCACCGATCCTTCTTATCAAAACATCAAAGCTCATCTAAATCTTAGTTAAGTCTTGGGGTAAGAAAACATAAATAAATTGGCAAAAGTTATGGGCAGGAGGCCCAAGTCTCTAAAAAAATACTATGTTCCCAAGAAACTTAGTAAGAATAAAGAACTTCAACCACCTGTAGATATCTATCAGCTCCCTATTCAAGGATGAGAGGACTCCACCTCACTTGATGTTAGAAGCTTTGCTCCACAAGTTCCTCCATCACCTACTATAGATGATTCCCCTCAACCTGTTGTGGATGCCACTCTTGTGACTACTTACCACAAAACTGTCAAAGGGTAAGGGATAGTGGCTAGCACACATAATGGGATGATTGATCAAGCAGTGAAAGAGTTCGTTAAATCTATAGAAGACCTTAAGCTACAGGATATTTTATCAAAGCTAGGTTATGAAGAGATTAAAGAAATAATGGATTGAAGTGAATACCTGCCCATCAACCATGAGTCTGTGGAAAGAAGATTGATCAAAGAGGTGGTTTAAAAAATCAAAGATATACTTAAGAAGAAAGAATCCATAGAAGCCTTCAACCCGAACTTGGATGACCTTTATATAGAGAAAGAGGATCCTACTATAGGAAGCATATATCTAGTGGAGATAAGAGCATTAGTCAAAGATGTTGAGCCCAGTAGACCTTAGCTAGGTAGAGAGAAGGATTCAAGGGCATTTGATTCTAATTCAGATGTGTTAGTTAGGTTAAGGGGATAAGATGAAAAAATAAGGCTTTTATAAAAGAAAGTTAAAGAAATGATACTAAGTGCAAAGGAAATACAAAGTTAGCTTTCCAAGACACGATAGCCTCAACTAGTGTAGTCCCAACCTATAGTACACACTGTCGGTAATCAGCGTAGAAAGCAGTGCTCAACCCCAACAATCCAAAAGTTAGTTATAGTAGTTCTTCCAGCACCACTAGTAGTCTCTTCAGTACTTACAGTACCAGTTGCTAAGGACATCAAAAAACCAACCTCGTCGATGTAGTATTTAAGGACTACACTATCATTCATCATCTCAAATTACCAACCCTAAAATACATAACAAACACTCCATTTATAAAGTTTTTATGATGGACTAAGCTATTGGGTAACTTATCCTAAGGAGGCCTAGTTCCTCAAGTTTGTTGTGACAACACCATGATTGGATTTAATGAAGTGAAAAAACATAAAAAATTTGATCATTAATTATATAACAAAACATCAACCTAGTTTTTATGATTGACTACTTCGAGCGGCAGAGCTTCATGTTCTAAGGAGGCTTGGTTCCTTGAGTGTGTAATAAGACCATTAATCAATTGATGAAAAATAAAAAAAAAATTAATATAATGAATCAAATCTGCAACCAACTAATTAAAAATCATCAACCCTTTAATTTCAACCCATTAAATTAATTATGAAATATTTATCACTTCTCAATAACCTAGGCCAACAAGGTTATTATCTTAGCCCCAAAGAAGATAAAATAAACTTCATGGCCCTAGTGTAAACAATGGTAGTAATTACTCAACAATTAAAATTCATCCTAAAATGAATATTAAAATACCAATTTTTAAACACAAATTAAAATCCTTTTGACCTATAACATAGATATAAATTAAAATGCTAGAAAGCTTTAATAACTTTCCAAAGTAGAACATATCCAACCCACACAAGCTGATTCACACACTTTAGAATAATTGTTAGGGCAAACATTTATAATTTTAGGCTAGGCTAGTATTCTTTCTTTTTTACTACTTCTGTGTAGTGGTTTTCTACAGATTTCATGGCATGATTGTTTTGATGAATTTAATAATTTTATGCCTTGTAATGTCATAATTTATCACACTATCTATGACTTAATGTGATGGGAATTTGATTATTCATAGGTTAGGAATGATTTGGATGCTCACATGATTTTTAGGTGGCCATGCTAATGTAGGGAAAAAATAAAAGAGGCTAACTTAAAATTTAATTATTAGATTTTTATAGGTGCTAATTGTATGCTTTGCGGGGACTTAATATAGAGTCTTTCAAATTTTAGATATATTTTAATTTAATCAAGTCATGAATGTTAATTTTGAATGGGTAATAATCATCAAATTTAAAACCCAAAGAGTAGGAAAACATCCCTCACTGGAGAGTTCCATTTATTTATGGATATAAATTATGATAATTTAAAATCCAAATAGGAAAGAAATACCTCTTTGTAGAGGAGTTCCTTCCCTTTGGATACTTAGACTTGACAAATCCAAAGTGCTCGTAGAAAGAAGGAAGACAAAGAAATAAAGGCTTCAAGATAATATCCCATTAAAAATTACTTACATCATTCCTATGATTATAATATGGGTTATTGTCAGTGGTACTCAACCACGTTAAATTTTAGCAAACCTTGGGTTATAATTAAGTGGCATTTTCCACATCGAATTTTTACACTTGATTTATTTGTATTATAGGATTTGATTGTTCTGTTTATGTCTATGCAATAGGAGTTTCATAATCTTTCTAGGTTTCTTAATCATGCATGACACTTTTATTTTATCCTTGATGCGTTTAGGCTCTTTAAGGACAAAAACCTTTCTATTCATAAGTAAATAAAAAAAAAAATAGGGCAACAATGAAAGACAAATTATTTTAAGAAGTAAGTTTGGGCTCGTTGAGTGTCTCATACATTCATATTAGATCTTCTCTTCCTTATTAGGCACATCCTTACCTGCTGGTTATGGAAGACCGCATTGCTGATTAGGGTTCTATCTAGTGACTGAAAGTATGTGAGGGTTATTAAACCCTTAAGAACTAGCCCCAAGGCTAACAAAGAGGGGGGATTGAATTGGATATTTAAAAAATCTTCTTTCAATAAAAAGAAAAATCCCATTCTTAAAGCATTTTTAACATCTAAAAATAGATAATCAATACAACATAATATCAATCACAAATTTTTAACCAAGTAGTTATATCCAAAATAAATGTAGAAAATAAAGTGTAGAAAAAATAAAATCAGAAAGAACACACCAGATTTATAATGGTTTGATCCAACTTGACCTATGTCCACTCCCTAGAGGCACTCTGTAGGTATTACCCTAAAACCTTTTAGTGTCTCTCCTTTTTCCCCACAGCAATATGGGGAAGCCCATATAAAATCTTTCCACCAAACCGATGTGGTAGAGGACCAAAACTCCTTTTGTAGGTAGAGAACCTTTAATCCTTTTACTCCCTTCTTGAATAGACAGAGAACCTAGAATCTCTTTCAATATTTTGGGTTGATTTGGTTAACCAAACTTGATTAAGGTCTAGGCTTGATTCCATCGCAGTCTTAATGGTAATTAGGATGCTTTGAAAAAGGTTCTAAGGTTTGATTTAAGAAGGTTAAGTTGATGTTCGATGAAGACTCCAAAATTTCCCTTTAGGGACTGTTTGGTCGTTTTAACCCTGGGTCAATTGGGGGTCATAGTGGGTCCACCAAAATGTAATTTAATGCTTAAAAACTCATAATCATGGGACTTGACATGTTTATATGCTTTTAAGAAACTGCTAAGGTCAGGTTCCACTAAGGGACATGTCTAGTGTTATAGGTCATAAATATTTCAAGGTTTTACAGCTTTTTGAAATCAATTCAATTTCTGGGTTTAAAGGTCTTGGAATGAGCTCAAATTTGGAGGGTAGATCCTACATACATGTATAATAAATTTGGAATTAATAAATAATGAATTGGGTGTCATTTAACTGGGAATTTAAGTGTTTAAAAAGTCATTAAAAAAGGTTTTTTGGACCTAAGCCTTTAGACTTAGATTTTGGTCTAAAAGTCTAGATTTGAGCCAGATTTTTAGTTTGAATAATTAGAATTGAATTATCCAAATCATTTATGATCATTTGGATTATCATAAATGATTGGATAAGATTGAAGCTAGATTGGAGGGTGACTCAAATTTTAAACTAGAATTGATATTTGGATTGGCCTAGAGTTAGGATATGTTTGAAGTCTAGGTTAGATTTGAACATGGCTTGATCTAAGATCTAGATTGATTTGAAGCTTGAACAGGTTTGAAATCTAGATGTATTTGTGACCTAGATTAAATTAAAATCATAGTTTGATTTAAACTTTAACTTATTTAAGATCTAGATAGATCCTGGAGTCAAGATTAGTCTAGAGGCTAAATTGATATGGGGTGAATATTGATCTGGAGTCTGGGAAGTGTTCTAGTGACCTCATAAAAAAAGAGTTCAATATGTGTATTTTTTTATAGCACACTAATTTATTTATTTAAATGTTTATTTGTACTATTTTTAATGTCTAGTTAACTAATGTTGTATTCTCTTCTCTATCCATTTCTAATGCAAGTTCTTCTAACTCCTTGAATATTTTTTTTCTAATTTAAGTTGCTCATTATTCAAGGATTCATGTGTGTTTAATAATTCCACTCTTTTATTTAATGTGTCAAATGCATCGAATATTGATTCTTTCTCTCTAATAAATGCATAGTGTTCTTTGGTTAAATTTGAATTATCTTTAATTAAAGTCTCGTACTATTATTCTAAAGTAAAAAATTCTTTTTTCAAAAGTAAATGTTTCTTTTTAAACTTGTTGTATAAGTCTTGCATTTTCTGATAAATTAAAATTATTTTTAGTATGAAAGCTCACATACCTCATCGCAATCATAGTTGCCAACACTATCATTAACCATTAAATATATGTTGTTTACCTCCTATTCTTGTTTAATTTCTGATAAACATGAATCTAAATTTACCTACAATTCATTTTGTATGTTTAACTACTCTTTTTTACATTTAGCTTACCCTCACACTTTTCCTTTGTAGGGTGGCTTTTTATGTTAAGGTATTCATACCTCAACTGTACAAGCTTCCTACACTTAAAACAAATTATGTTTACTAGTTTTTACCTTTGTTCTTATCATAATGGCACTTATGTTTGCATTCAAGAAGCTCTTGAATTAGTGAGTAAACAAAGCTATGTACTCTCTACCATCAACTCCTCAACTTCTTATCTCGGTGACATCATCCTTAAAAGGCATAGTCATTTATTTCTTTCTTTTAAATGCATCTTGAATCCTTCTCACATTTTTCTGTTAACCAAATATAAACATTTTACTCTTTAGATTCAACTTTAGCAAAAAATTTTGTATCAAAATAATCAAGAAAACAATATAATATCCTATTTTCTTTCAAAGAATTTGACTTTCCCCTTCCCAAGGCATTCAAATAGGTAACTATCTTTGAGAACTTAGTATACATATAAAACATCAACTCAATATATTTCATGTAAAAAAGTTTATATTCAATTAATAATATGGTTAGTTGTGATTGTTTCACTGCATTAGTGCCTTCATAGGTAATGCACTATCTATGCCAAATCTCCTTTCCACTAGTTTATATAGATACACCCATATAATCTTTAGATTTAAACGCACATAAAAAATATTTTAATAACTTAGCATGTTATTGTACTAAATCTCTTTTTTCAAATAGACCATTAAATAAAATAAAAGTAAACTTTCTTACCATTAAAAATACAAGATTAAAATTCATATCCTACTTGAATCATATGCCACATGGAAAGATCTATAGATTGCAAGAATGTAGACTTGCATATTTTCTAAAAATTGAATGGAATATTATCAAACAAAGGTTGATGGGTAATAGAGTTCTCTTCAATATTATTTCAATTTCCAAAGTGTACCATTAGATCAAACTTTGTGTTAAAACATGATTGCAAGAGAACCTACTTAGATACCAATTAAAAATTCAATAGTTGTTGAAGGCATAATTGATATGCTTCATAAAAGAGATGGTAACGACTAGAAGTAGGGGGGGGGGGGGGGGGGGGGTTGAATAAGAGATTTAAAAAAAATTCTAAAATATGTTGATTAAAAAAATTAATTTAATCCAAAAGCATTTTTATAAACAAAATCATAACTCAAAATAACAACCCCAAAATAGATACTAATCTTTTTTTGTTTTTGATTTTGTAGAAAAGTAAATAAAAATTTTTTTGTTCATTATATTTATAAAATTTTTTATTTCTATTTTTAACAATTATCAATCATAGTTAATCACAATGATTTTTGTATCAAAATAATAATCAAGTTCAACTTGGATTGCAAAAAAATAAAAAAGCAAAAAAGTAAAAACTCTAAAAAATAAATATGAAAAGAATAAAAGAATCCAAATTGATTTGTATAATGTTTTTGTTAGGTTGACTTACATCCAAGATTATGGTGGGCTAGGATGTGACCTATATGAAGCAATTGATGGTTTTCATTTATATTGACAATTCTCATGTGCATAGGGAAGCCAATGCTTGTGTTAGGTAGTTAGCTTATTTTAGTGCTGGGTCTAATTACCTCAAAGATATTGTGGAAGTCAATGCCCCTGCACCACTTAGAGGTCTTCTAAGATTGGACAAAAATTCCTACCCCTATGTTAGATTTTAATTGTTTTCCTTTTGGGTTTCTAATTTTGTTTATGGTTTCCAGCTTGGCTGGGTGGCTTTATTTTCTTAACCAGTTGCTGGTTTGGTGTCTGGAGGTGGGTGGCTATATTTTTTTGGGTGATGTGCTTATTCTCTTATTGTGCAGTAATGTTTTTGGGTTGAGCAATGATTACAACCTTCTTGTGATGGTGAGCCTATTTGTTGCTCTCCTCCCCTTGGTTCTAGTTGGGCATAACCCAATTTGCTTTGGGAATCTTGGATCCTATGGTTTCTGGGTGTGGTGGTTTCTTGGGCTGAGGGTGGGCTTGGTTCTATTGGATCACCATTAGATTGTTGCTTGGAGTTTTGCTGGTTTATTATTGATTGGCCATTCTCTTTCTGTTGTGTTTTCTAGGAGCTTTATAGGTTTAGGCTATAAGTTGTGCTGGTTGTTCTGGGCTAGTCGTGCTTTCTGGTCCTATGGTGTGGAGAGGGAGGTGGCTTTCTGGTGAGGGTGGCTATTATTTTTTGGTTTCTCCTACTAGGATGGTAATTGCTGTGTGCTGGGGCAATGGGGTTGGATGGAGTGGCATCAAGTTTTACTCTATGATGGTGCCATGTTTCATTCTTATCTGAGCTCTTCTTGCCCGAGCACTGCTGGCATTACTTGTTTGTATTGGTTTTTTGTGATTGGTTATTGGCTTCACATTTGGTTTGGTTTATTTTATTTTTGGTGGATTCTCCTCTATGTTTTGAGTTTTGGGTGCTGGGGTTATGCTAGTTGGGATTTTTGGGTCTTATGTTATGTTATCTTCTTTCCTTGGGTGGAAGTTGTTGGTTTTACCTGGATGGATGGGGAGTCCTGCTTGCTGGTTTCCTTAGGCTGGAAGGTGCGGCTTCAGGTTTTATCCAATGAGGTTAATGTGCCTTATTCTTGTTGGAGTTATTCTAGCATTATTCCCTCTAGGATTGGAGGGGTTTATAATGTTTTGGTGGTTTCTTGCTTCAGTCTATTTTTCTTAACTTCATTTATCCCTAGTTTTTATTATTGTGATTGGTGGTGGTGTTTAAGCTGTAATGTTAACTGGTAGTTCATGTCCCCCTTTTACTGGTGGCTACTTAGTTGAAAGTTTTTAATGTCTCTGGCTTCTTGGAGGAAGTCATGTTATTGTGAGAGAACTAAAATGACTACTTCTACTGGTATCATGATTCTTTGGATGTTCTCTATTGTCCATTTCTATTGGTTTTTTTTTTCTTCTATTGTTGCTGTGGTTTTTTCTTTGTTTTGCAGGATCTTTTTTATGTAGGTCATTGCGCTACTCATTTTTGGATCAGGGTTCTTGGGCTGAAAGTTTAATTTGTTTCTTCCCTATTTTTTGGGGGCTCCTTCTTGTGCACTGTAGATTGTATCTAGGTGTTATTGTATTTTGAAGTAGCAGAGACCTTGAGCTTTTTGGTTAAAAAAAATAAAAAGTAAAAAATAGGATGTGGCTTGCTGAGTGGAAATATGCTTACTTTTCTTTGATATAAAATTAGTGAAAGTCAACTAAAATATGCAAGTATAAGTGTCGAATAAAATAAGAAAGTAATAGAGTAGAGTGTCAATTCAATGAGAAAGTGTTTTGCTTAATTGCACTTAATCTATTATTGTTTAATATTAATGCATAATTTTTCCAACTAAAAGTAAATATAATATTTTGTATTTTTGTTACTGAAAAAAACTTGTAAGGAGATTTTGTTACTTACAAAGATAAAGTGTTTTGAAATATTTAATGTAAATAACATAGTTTTTCTAATGAGACTCTTTATATTTAAATGTTGATCACAGTATTTGCATCTCTAGATCTTTATTTAGCTTATAGGGGTGAAAATAAAGGTTTCCGACCTTCCTTTATTATTTTTATCCTCATATAACCTAGGCATTAAATATCTTATATCTTGGCATGCTAACATTACATTTTAATACTCATTATTTTTGTAGCATTTTTTCATCGAGCTTGTTCAACACACTATATATTTACTACTCAAATGTTTATTGTATGCATTAAATGAATAATGGGAGAATATGAAAATATCAATATATCAATTGAGCTAGGCACAATAGTCCACATTAGTACTTCCTATACATTTTTACATCATCAGCTAAAAACTAGAGAATTAGCTTGATATAGAAGATTAAATAGGCAAACTCATTTTCATTTCCTATATTAAAAGAAGGAATACAATAGAAGTAATAAGAAAATTCACACAGAAGGATTAAATGATCTTCTACACACTCCTTTCTACAACCATAGAATTACTTAAACAAATAGGCATAGATCCCCACTAAGAAAGTTTCTTGCATTTCCCTAGCCTCCCTTAGACTTTTCTCTAAGAGGGTACTACAAAAACATACTTAAAACTAAAGATTTTTTCTTAAGTGATAGAGTATTCTAGATAACATAAATAAAAAAATAATAATAAGTACTGGGATAAAATTAAGCACCATAGTTCTCGACAAGTTGGCACTGTAGTGCTCGATAAGGTTGGACAATGATGGTATAAAATGAGCTAAAACCTCAACATTATTATGTTGTCTTCCCTATGATGTTTGATGAACTGGCATACTTAATGATTGAAATGATGCATCTTTTGGCCAACTTAGCCTGTCTCCTTCCATTGGAAACTACTTTATCATGGTGCTCCAAAAGTTGGGCATTGTAACACTTGAATGTAAATTTTAACACTAAGGTATGGCATGGCTCAGCACTCTAGTGCTCATTTTCTTGAGGCTCCAGTGTTGTGGGGCTTAATTTGGGCGTTGTAGTGCTGTATTGAGCTATAACACTAACCTTGGTGTTTCCATGATGTTAAAAAATTGGAAAATTGGTGCTGCACTATCTTATTTAGGCGCCTCTATGTTGACGACCATAATGCTACAACGCATTTCTTTGTGGTATTGCAGAGTTGTTCAGAACTTGTATTTTTTCTTTTTTTATATATTTTATATATTAACCAAACAAAAATAAAACTTTTTAATTCATTTTAAACATAATAATTATACACTATTTACACTTAACAAATTATGCTAGCTTAAAGTCTTACTTGCACTCAAGTAATGGTAAAAAACACCTATTAATCACTTAGTAGCCAAAGTAAAAAATTGATAATATAAAATTGTTATAACATAAGATAATACATCACAAACTAGAAGTAATTTTGAATGAACAGTATAATAATTTTCAATTTAAAATTTCATAATAATGACCCCAATTAGTTACCCTTTATATTGCTTGCACTGAATCTATACGCTATATATGTAAGTGTAAATTTGACTTATAAATTTAGAAATTAATAATATAAATTAGGGATTAGTAATGCTTGATGTTAAATTTAAAGTTCATTAGTGTACAATCATATGTTCTAGTTCACTTACCTTGTCCTTTTTTATTTAGGAATTTGGACTCATTTGAAGTTAAGCTTCAACTAATACCAATTTTTAAATGTACCCATCTTTCTCCTTTTCACATATCACTTTTAAAAATTTTCATAAATTTCATTCATTCATACTTTTTGGAGTACATATTTAATAAATTTGAATATAGTATTTGCTTTCATTTCCCTGTAACCCTAATTAATTTAAATCAAGGATTTTTAAAATCCTTTCAAGTTTACTATGATCTTCCTAAGTGAAGCTACCCATAATTTTTTATTAAACATATTTATTGATTTTTTAATTCAGCGATTAATGTATTAGTATATAGCTTCAAAATTTAAATCAAGTCAATAACTTAAGTTATCAATAGTAGTGAATTATTAATTTTCCAAAGGAGTATAGAACTAAGAGAGATTGCAAGATTTCCTAATTAATTTTCCAAAATTTTTATACCATCAACTTGACTTTGCAATTAATTCCCAACTTAATTACTATCTCTTCTAAAGGTGCCATCCTATTCCAAACTGATTATTTTGGTGAAATCCTAGGGGATAATAAGGTTCATGATTTACACTAATTGGTACTACTAATATTATTATTAGACCAATTAAAATTAGGGTGGTTCCTTGAACCTAAATTATATGTATTGAATTAGGGATTATTTTGCCTTCCAATCAAATTCACATTTTAAATCCCTATAACACTATTATCATAAATAGAATTCAATTCTTTCTCTTCTAATTCAACAAATGATCTTGATCTTGAATTAACTCCAATAATATCAAATTTCCTTCAAATTGCAGCTACTAAGCAGCAATAATTCACAAAAGATCCAATTCATAAATTCCAACTACTTTTGTAGGATTCTCCTTATTAATATGCCACTATAAACAAATTGTAGTAATTTCCTCCAATAGTTCATATGCTTCCTAAAATGTCTTAGATATTAAGGATCCTCCATCTGTAACATCTATATTTGATCTAAAGGATCCTACCAATCCCTTTTAAAAAGTCTAAATAACTAACCAATCAGGTAGAGTATGGTGAGAGAATTTCCTAAGAATTTTCTTAAATCTCTACCAACTTATAATATCCCCCAATATGTTCTAAAAATGTGATATCATTCCTAATTTTAATGTCTATGAAGGTGGGAAATACTTAGCTAAAAATTTATGAGGAAAGTCATTCCAAGTGGTTATTGAGCCTAGAGGCAATGAATTCAACCACATCTTAATTTTATCCCTTAGAGTAACTGGGAACAATCTAAGTCTAATAGCTTCATCACAAACAACATTAAACTTAAATGTTATAGAGATATCTAAGAAAGTGGCTAAGTATAGATTAGGATCCTCAATAAGATTTCCCCCAAACTAGGAATTTTGAAGCCTCTATTATGGAAGGTTTCAACTCAAAGTTACTATGATTGATAGTAGGTTTATTGTTACTATGATGGATTCCTTCTACTATAGCGTTAACGTACTCTCTAAGTGGTCTAGAATGGTCCTTATCTTGTGTTGCATCAAACATTTATAAAATCTTTTTTTCTTTACTTCAATTTTTTATATGGATCCATTCTACTTCAGGATAGAATAACAAGGGAACCTTACTAGATCAATCAAAGCATGCAATAATATGAAAAAAAATAAAATGTATTTGCTAAATAATTAACAATATACTTTTTCCTTCTTCAAAAATTTTATCATATAGAATAAAGATATAAGAAACAAGTACATATAAATATACACATTTTAAAATAATATAATTAAATTTATTATATGCACATAAGTTCCCCAATAATGATGTTAAATAATTGATTACTTTGTGCTAGGATATGATTTTTTGAATTGAGATTTGCTTAAGTTTTCTTTGATATAAAATTAATAAAAGCCCATTAAAATTATTATAAAATTATTATGAATCTTATGAACCTGGAACAATAAACATCATATGTCTAGGCATTCCAATATTTCCATTTCAATACACGTAATTATTCTAGCATTCCTCCACCAAGGCTATACATCCCACTTGATATTAACTACATATATGGCAACGCGTGCTCTGCATTCCCTCGGTCGATTCTGAGGCAGCTCTAGGGTTTGGTCTTGGCGCTCGTCTGCCAGTGATCTTCTTGCTTATCTGGTGATATTCTTCCCCGTTTCTCCTGCGTGAGGTTCTTTCCTTTCCCTTGTGTTATTTTTTTTCCTTTTGGCTCGGCTGTTTCCTTTCTCGTGTTCTTGTGTTTTTCTTTGTGAGCTTGTGGCTTCTCTGTTTTTGTCTTGTTTCTTTTCAGGTTTGTTTGTCTATTTCTTGGTTCCTCTGAAGACTAGTTTGGTTGGCCTTCGGGTTTAGTTTTTGTGGGGGGATGATGATCCCGTCCTCATCTATCCCATCAGTAGCTTCTGTCCTGAATGGTAAATCTCGATCTTTTAAGGAGGTTCTGGCTGGTTCTGGTGGTTCTTTCCCTACCCTGAAATTTGTTCATTCATCCTTTAAAGGCTGTCCTACATTACTGTTAGATGATTCGGTTGTAGCTCAACTTACAGATCCTTTTGCTCTTACCCTTGTGGGTAAGTTTGTTCCGAAGCGGCCTAATATTGATGTTATCCAAAAAAAATTTATAATCTTAAGCTTTCTGGTTCTTTTCATGTTGGTTTACTTGATCCCAGGCATGTGGCTATTCAATTAAGTAATGATTTGGATTATAGCCATGTTTTCTCTAGGCGCTCTTACTATATTCAGTCTTGTCAAATGCATCTTCTTAAATGGACTCGTGATTTCGATGTTCGTAATGAATCGCCGATTGTTTTTGTTTGGGTGTCTTTTCCTAACCTTAGGTTCCACTTTTTCAACTCTCAAATCCTTTTTGGCCTAGCTTCTATCCTTGGCTAACCTTTGTAAATGGACCAAGCTACGGCTTCGGTTTCATGTCCGTCGGTGGCTAGGGTATTGGTTGAGGTTGATATATCTAAAAAGTATCCTAATGAGATTTGGCTTGGGTCTGAAGTCAATGGTTATTTTCAAAAGTTTGAATTTTATAATTTTCCCATTTTTTGTTCTCATTGCAAGATGCACGGTCATAATTTGACTGAATGTTTTAAATTGCATCCCCACCTTAAGAAAGATAAAGAAATTTTCAGGCCTACTAAAATGCAGGAGTGCAACACGAAAGCTGATGGTATTGATAATTTTGTGGAAGGTAATGGTATTTCGATTCATGCTAAGGACGTGGTGGATCATCCTATTATTCAGGTTGTTCCTTCATCTTCTGGTAATGAACTTAATGTGAATCTTATTTGTGATGTGGGAGAAGGAAAAAATTTTCTTAATGATGTGATTAAAGTGGCTGGCCATTCATCATCTTCTACTGTATATGAATCTTTACAAAATGTTACTCATGTTTTTGTGCTGGAGGATAATAATATTATTGATGTTAATACTAACATTATTACTGAGGATGATCAGGTTATTTCTGTTCAAGGGGAGGAGTTGCCATTGCTGGTGAATTCTCCTATGCCTCATATTGTTAGTGGAATCAACTTAAGCAATGATGTTGTGGAAACTTTGATGGGGGAGCAGGCGGTGCCTTCTCAGATTATTAATCAACCCTTAGCCATACCCGAGAAAGGGATTTATTTATTGATTGAGGAGGAGGCGGTGCCTCCTCAGGGTATTCTTCCCTAGGCTCTTCCCGAGAAAGGTAACTATTCTTTTGGAGGTAATGAGAGGTTTTTAACTACTTTTGAAGATGGAGTGCTCTTTGTTGATGGTGAGCGGCCTCTTCCTAAGGGGCCTTCTGGTAACTTAAATGATAAAACTATTCTTTTATCTAATCTATATCACTGTGATGCTTATACTAATATGAAAATAGACATTTTGGCCAAGTGCTATGCTAGAGAAGACAATGACCTTAGTTTTTCTAAGGTTCATGGTAAACGTGGTAGGAAACCAAGAAATGTTATTTTACAATCCCCCAGAAGCACCTGATCGCATACTTCTCATTAATTGTATTTTTTTACGTTTAACGCCATTATTTGGAATGTGTGGGGTGTTGGTTGCCCTTCCTCTAAACTTAGGGTTAAAAACTTATGTTGCATTCATGACATTGATATTCTTATTTTACTTGAACCTCTTATTTCTATGGATAAATTATGTAGAACTGCTAGGTCTTTGGGTTTTAATAATACTAAGTCTAATATTGCAAGTAAAATTTGTGTTTTTTGGAATTATTTTGTTATAATTGATTTTATTACCGATTTCACTCAAGTTTTACACTGTAATATTGAAACTTCTAATGTGCAATGTTGTGCGTCCTTTTTTTATGCTGCTTCTGCTCGTTATAATAGGAGGATTTTGTGGGAGCAAATCTTGTAGTTTCATAATGTTTGTAAGTTTCCTTGGCTTGTGGGTAGTGACTTTAATACGATTACTAGCCTGGATGAACGTATAGGGGGGTCTCTTCATATATATCAGTCTATGGAGGAATTCAATGATATGATTTTGGCTTGTAGTCTCATTTATATTGGGTTTTTTGGTAACAAGTATACTTGGCATCGTGGGCATTTATGGCAGAGGTTGGACATAGTTCTTTTTAATAATTCTTGGTTGAACATTTTTAATTTGACCAAGGTTGAACATCTGAGTCGTACTCTATCAGATCATTCCCCTTTGCTTATTAACATTAATAATAATCCTAAGAGTTTCCCTACTCTGTTTAGATTCCAGAATATGTGGCTTCATCATGAATCTTTTCATGAGGTTGTTCAGGTGAATAGGAATGCTCCTATTTATTTTGATAATTGTATTTCTAGCATAAAAAGATTGTGGCTCAAACTAAAAAGACTTAAGCTTGTGTTGAATTGGTGGAACCATAATGTTTTCAAAAATTTGTTTACCAACATTTTACTTGCTGAAAATAAAATTAACTCCCTTGAGGATATTTGTTAGTTGGATTCCTCTGAAGCTAATCTGTGTATTCTTAATGAGGCTAAAGTGGAGCTATCTAAGCTTCAGGTTCAGGAAGAAACTTTTTGGAAACAAAAAGCGGCTTCCAAGCATTTAGTGGAAGGCGACAATAACATAAAATATTTCCATGCTTTGGTTAATAAGAAATGCACTATTAACAATATTCATAAAAACTCCCGTGAGGATGGCTCTACTACTGATGATAGGGATGAGATTGCTAGCTTGGCTGTTAATTATTTTTATAAGCACCTTAATAAGTCTTTTAATCCGGTTTCTAGTGTTGAGCCTTCTTTTATTCCTAATGTTATCTCTCAAGAGGAGAAAGGCTCCTTATCTAAGTCTCCTCTTCTTGAGGAGATTAAAGATATTTTATTTAATATGAATGCTGATTCTGTTGCTGGGCCGGATGGTTTTACCACTAAGTTCTTCCAAAAAACATAGTCTATTATTTTTAATGATGTTTTCTCTGCTATCACAGATTTTTTTAATGGCTCTCCTATTCTTAAGTATTTTACGTCTACCTCTATTGTTTTAATTCCTAAGAACACTGTTGTTAATTCGTGGAATGATTTTAGACCCATCAATTTGTGTACCGAGTTTTATAAACTTAAACCTAAACTTTTAATGAGCAGGTTATCTATTTTTCTACCTAAGATTATATCTCCTTATCAAATGGGCTTTGTTAAAGGTTGTGCTATTATTGATAATATCCTTTCAGCACAGAAATTTTGTCAGGATTTGGATATCAAGGTAAGAGGTGGTAACATGATTATGAAATTGGATATTGCTAAGGCCTATGATAATATTAATTGGAGTTTTATTTATAAGATGTTGAGTATCTTTGGTTTTGATTTGAAATTCATAAATCTCATAAAATCTTGAATTGAAAGTCTATTTTTTCTCTATTATTGTGAATGGTAAAACTCATGGTTTTTTTTCAAGCTTCTCATGGTCTGAGGCAAGGTGACCCTTTATTTTCAGTCATCTTTATTATTACTGCTGATTATCTCTCTAGGGGTTTGGCTAATCTTTTCTTTACTTGTCCTAGTCTTCATTTCAAAACTTTAGGTGGCTTTCATATCTCCCATTTATGCTTTGCTGATGATTTCATTATCTTTACTAATGCTTCTAAGAATAGGATTAGTAAAATTTTGAGATTTTTTGGTCACTATGAATCTCTTAGTGGTCTGTCTTTTAATAAGCAAAAATATTGTTTTATTGTTTCTAAGAATGTTGTGCCTAACCGGATTTTGGATATTTGGAATCTTACTGGCTTTTCTCAGGGTGCTTTACCTCTGAAATACTTGGGTATTCCTCTTTTTAAGGGCAGAAAGAGAGCTTTCCTCTTTGATGATTTAATTTATATGGTTCAGAATAGATTGTTTTCTTGGAATTCGACTTTTTTAAGCTTTGGTGGGCATCTCACCCTTATTAAAAGTGTGTTATGTTCTATTCTAGTTTATAGTTTTCAATCTCTCCATCCTACTAAGGGTGTTTGTCTTAGAATTGATAGAATTTTGAATAAATTTTTTTGGAAAGGTTTTGGTAATAATTCTAAGATTCATTGGAAGAATTGGAGAGGTTGTTGTGGTATTAAGCAAGAAGGGGAATTAGGGTGTAAAGACATGAATGATATGGCCTGGGCTTTCTCTTTCAATTGGTGGTTTAATTTTAGATCTATTGTCAGTCTGTGGGCCAATTTTATGAGGGACAAATGTTGTGGTGGGAGACATCCTTCCTTGTGTTTTTTTTCTAAAGGTCACTCTAAAGTTTGGCATCAGATTTGTTCGGTTAAATGGAAAATGGATTCTTCTTTAGTTTGGGGCCTTGGTAATGGGAACATTTTCTTTTGGAAAGATAGGTGGCTTAATGGTGAATCCAATGATTCTTTACTTAACACTGTCTCTATCTCTAAAAGGAAGGTTAATTATTTATTTTCTTCTAATGAGTGGGATTTGGAGAAACTGTCTACTATTATCCAGGATAGTATTATTCAACTTATTCTTAAGGTCCCTATTATTGGCATTGTGAAGGATGTGTTACTTTACTTGGGTTCTAAAGATGATTGTTTCAGTATTAAGTATGCCTGGCACTCCTTCAGAACTAAAAAGGATACTTCTAAACTGTTTAAAATTATTTGGCATAACACTATCCCCGCTATTATTTATGTTTTTATGTGGAGAATTTTTCATAGCTTCATTCCTACTGATGATAATTTGAGGAAGAGAGGTTTCATTATTACCTCTAAATGCCAATGCTATTTCCATGTTGATAATATGCATCACATTTTTATATCTGGTCCTATTGCGATCAAGGTTTGGACTTTTTATGAGGATTTGTTTCAACTAAATTTGTATGTCGCTTCTATTTCTATATCTCAATTGCTTGACCTTTGGTTTGTGGAGTCTAAAGGCCATATTAGAACTGTAATTTCTTCTCTTATTTGTTGGTTTCTCTGGTTGGAAAGAAATTATTCACATTTTAATGGGGTTGATATGAATCAACAGAGAATTATTCACAAAATTAAAGATAACGTCATTGTTTTTTTCTCTGTTAATTTGCTTTCTATAAATAATTTTAAAAATTTTTATTATACCCTTTCTTTTTTTGGTATTAATGGGGAGTTGGATAAGGGTCAAATTAGATATATTTGTGTGAATTGGTGTAAGCATAATCTTAATTATTTCAAGTTGAATTTGGCTTGGGCTAAAGTTGGTAGTAATTACGGCTATGATGGTATCATTAGAAATCATCTTGGTATATTTATTTTTGGCTCTTTGCAATATTTTTTATTAAGAACATTATTTTGGAGGCTGCTTCATATTTTGACAGTCTCTTGAGTCTTGATAAAGATGATAGTAGGTGTGGCCTTGATCTATTTTACCTCAAGAGAAATATTAAAGATGAGTTGAAGTCTTTTTCTTACTCCCATTCTTTCAATAAGGTAGAAGGGAATGCTACTGCACAGGCTTGACTATTTTGGGTACTATGTTTAAGGATTATAATGAATTTTCTAATGATCAGCTTCCTGACTATATTCAAGGCCTTATCAAATTAGATCAAATTGGTTTTTCTTATGTCTACCATTAATTTTGAGTTGCTTTTTGGGTGGTTTTGTTTTGTTCTGGCTGTTCTGTTCCTCTTCCTATGAGGACTTGTTCTAGGATTCAATTATCCGTTTCCTAATTCTGTTGGCTCATTCTATTTCGGGTGTTCTAAAGTTTACTATTATTTTCTTTATGCTTTGTCTATGTTGGGCTGTGCTATATGCTGAGTTAAGTTGGTTAGTGTTGTTGTTGGAGCCTAGTAGTCTATATTCTGGTAAGGTTGGTGTGGTTTTTCTGTTTTGTGGCCTACACTTGGTGCGAGTGTGGAGTTGGCATTCTCTGGTGTATTATATGGTGGTGTGGAGGATTTACTTGTGGTATTTGAATCTGTGCGGGAATTGGTTGGGTGTGGCTGTTCAGAATTACACTATTCTACTCTCTGATGGGAGGTTATTTCTCTTTCCCTGGAATCCATATTACTGTTGTCTTAGCATGGTTTGCTGGTGGTACCATTGGGCTTTTAGTGCTTTTAATGTTTTTTATTGTAGTATTTTTTGTTAGTTTTTTGTGGGCTTTCTGTTGCTTATGCAGGTTTTCAGTGCTGGTAGAAGGAAATTCAGGATATATATATATATATATGGACATCATAGGTATTAAATGAAGAACATGAGATATTAAAAACATCAATGTATCATTCATGGAATAAGGGTTAATATTAGTTCTTTCTATATTGTTTACATAATCAGCACAAAACTAAAAAAGTAGCCATGCATTAAAGACTTTATAAGAAAACTGTTTTCATTCATTTATCAAAGGAAGAGATAAAATAGAAGTAATAAGAAAATTTTCACCTGAAAGGATCAAATGATTTTCTCCACACTCAACCTTCCATTGACTAGAGCATTGCTTGCACAAAAATGGTAAGATTTCTATAAAGAATTTATATTGCACTTTACATCCTCCCTTAGACTTTACTCTAAGTGTGCATGAACGAAACACACTTTGTAAAAAAAATTTGCTTAAGTGATAGAACTTTCTAAACAAAAAAATTGATAAACTATTTATAGTTAGTACATGGATAATTTTAAGTACTATGGTTCTCGATAAGGTGGCACCATTATGGTATAAAATAAACTAGCATCACAGTGTTATAATGTTGGGTCTACTATAATGCTAGATGAACTGGTATAAAAAATGATTGAAATTGCATACCTTTCTATTGAGTTGGTATGGTTACTTGCATTTTCAATTGCTCTATCATGATGCTTTGTTGAATTATATTATGCTTGAAAGTGAATTTTGGCACTTAGGCATTACATGGCTTGGTGTTATTATGCTCAATTTCAAGAGGCTCTAATACTACATTATTGAATTTTTGGATAAATGTGATGTGTTATACTGCAGCACTAACCTTGTTATTGTCATGACACAAAAAAAATAGAGTAATAGATGCATAAATGTCAGAATTATGTGAAGGTTTGTTAGGGATGTTAATCCATTATGAAGTAGTCTCGAGGCTAACCAAGAGGGAGTGGATTGGATATTTAAAACTTCTTTAACTAAAAGAAATATCCTTTTATATATTGCAACGAAAACAAAATAAATCAATAATGAAAAGATTAATCAGAGATTTCACCCAAGCAGTTAATTGTAATAAAAAAAGCGTGAAAATAATAAAGGAAAGAACACACCATATTTATAGTGGTTCGGTCCAACTTGACCTACGTCCACTCCTCGGAGGTACCCTCCGAGTATTGTACTAATGTTTAGTGACTCTCCTTTAACCCACATAGCCAGGAAGAGAAGCCCTTACAAAATCACTTTCACATTCCCCGATGCGGCAGAGTAGCCCTTACAAAATCACTTCCACCTTTCCCGATGCGGCAGAGTAGCCAGGTCCTTTAACACCAAAGAGATCTTCTTCTTCCCAAAACATCCCTCAAGATGAATCTTGAATTTGATGGTGCTAAGGTGCAAGCTTTTCATAGCAACCATGTGAAATCCCCTCCATACTCCCTTGAAACCCCCTCCAAGGATCTTCTCGCTCTCTCAAACTCCACCCTTTCCTCTTTCCCTTTCAAGTTCTCTCTTTAAGTTTTCTCCATAAGAACGAAGCTTCAATAGCTACCAAACACACTTACTAAGTGCCTTGACAAAGTTTAAATAGAGGGCTTTGAAAAACCATAAATATTAATTTTAGTGCAAAAATAGTCTAGGACGATCGCAAGATCGTCTCGTATAATGTGCTTAAAAACAGGGCTTTAAAAAAATACTAAAAACTCAATTCTGACACCAAATATCATCTAGAACTATCACAAGATCATACCATATGATCTGCTTAAAAGGAGGGCTTCAAAAAACCCTAATAACTCAATTCTAGTGCTAAATATCATCCAGTACAATCACATTATTGTCTAAGATGATGTAAAGAATTTAACCTGATAGTCTAGAATGATCACCTAGACGATCATCTGGATGATATGATCAAATTTGTACTAATCATCCAGGATGATATTTTGGATTGTCCTGGATTATTAGTGACTTGGATCCCACTAGACGCAAGGATGTTAGAATGGGATTTCGTTCAGAAGGATGCTTGCTCTCAACTCCTGAGATCTCTCATGCACCTTCATTCCCTACTCTGTTTCAATCTTTGAATTCTCTTCCTTGTGCTCTTACCTAGAAAATATTAAAGATTAAAGAAGCAATGAAGTTGCCACAACAGCTCGCTAACAAAGGTACATACAAACCTTATGTACTTCCCACATATAAAGAAGCCATGAATGATGAAGTAACCTTGGTAAATAACTATCTAATGATATGCCACTTAAGCACTGGCCATGAATATTATGAACATTTAATCTAATCACAGTATGGTGTAACTATCTCCACTTTTGAGACCTTAAAAAAAGTCTATCTACAGTATAATTTTAAGTGACCTTCCATGGAATTGTATTACACAATATAAAGTAGCTTTCCTCCTGCATTCTCTATTAGTATATGGTTAATCTGTTGGAAATATAAACCAAAATTAATGTTTAAGTTTTTTGTGTATTTGGTAAATTGTATGGAAGCAAAATCTAGAAAATGCAATAACTTTTGGTGGTTGGTAGTTGAGTGTTTATTATAGAAATCTCTAGAATAGGTTTCTAGAATTGTCTTTGTACTAGTATAAAAAGACATTGTGTCTTGTCATATGGATGTAAGAGAGAAAATTTTATAATAGAAGTTCCTCTTGTTTTTATTCTCTTCCACTCATTTAAAATAATTTCTTTCTAACAAAGTGGTATCAGAGCTAAGTTTGATGGCAAGTAGTATGAATCTATAAGTGCCTCGTCTCACAAAGGAGAACTATGAGAATTGGAGTCTTCAAATGAATGCACTATTTGGCTCTCAAGATATTTGGGAGATAGTTGAGAAAGGCTATGTCGAGCATCAAGAAGAAGCAATATTCTCAACACCCCAAAGGGAACTGTTGAAAGAAAGTAGAAAGAAGGATTAGAAGGCGCTCTTCTTCATTTATCAAGCACTTGATAAGGCAAACTTTGAGAAAGTGGCCAGTGCTTCTACCTCTAAGCAAGCATGGGAGATACTTCAAGTTGCATACAAAGGCATAGACAAGATAAAGAAGATTCGGCTTCAAACTCTCCAAGCCGAATTTGAGGCACTTCAAATGAAGGAAGCAGAAAATGTGGAGGACTATTTCACAAGAGTCTTGACAATCGTCAATCAACTACGAAGGTATGGAGAAACATTAGAAGATATTTGAGTGATAGAAAAAATTTTACGCTCAATAAATGATAAGTTTGAGCATATTGTCATAGCTATTGAGGAAGCTAAATATTTAGAGATAATGACAGTTGATGAACTAATGGGTTCTTTGATGGCTTATGAGCAAAGAAAAAATAAGAAAAAATAGGATACTATCAAACCAGTTCTCCAATCAAAGCTCTCATTTAAAGGTGACAAAGACGACACAAAAAATGAAGATAATTCAAATGATCGATAAATTTATGGATAAGGCCGTGGTCAAGGTCGCGGTCGTGGTCGAGGCTTTGGAAGAGGTCGAAGACGTGGAGGATATCAAAGAAATTATAAAGAAAATCAAAACTCAAGAAATGAATAGTATAAGAAAGAGCCAAAATATCAAAGGTACAAAAAATCTCATGTTCGTTGTTATATTTTCAAGAAATTTGGTCATTATGCTTCTGAATGTTATTATAATCAAGAGAAAGCCAATCTTGTTACAGAAAAAGAAGATGATCCAGTCTTATTATTAGCATTGAAAGGAGAAGAAGATGAAAAAGAAAATAATTGGTATTTAGATACTGGAGGAAGTAACCATATGTGCCGGGACAAAAACATGTTCTTAAAATTGGAGGCTATGGAGAGTCAAATTTATTTTGGCGACTCTTCAAAAATTATGGTAAAAGGAAAAGGTAAAATCCTTATTCTTCTTAAAGATGGAACCCATCAATTTATTTCTGAAGTTTATTATATTCCGTATATGAAAAGCAATATTTTAAGCTTAGGGCAATTACTTGAGAAAGGATTTGACATTCATATGAAAGATAAAAAGCTCACAATTAAAAATAATTCAAATGAATTAATTGCCCAAGTGGAGATGACAAGAAATAGAATGTTTATTCTTAATATAAAAAATGGAGTGATGAAATGTTTAAAGACATGTGTGAAAGATCAATTATGGCTTTAGCATATGAGGCTTGGGTATTTCAATTTTGGAGATATAAATAATATGTCAAGAAATGGAATGGTATATGGCTTGCCATATATCAATCATCCAAATCAAATTTGTGAAGGTTGTGTATTTGGAAAACAACCAAGAAAGAGTTTTCAAAATGAAGCAAGCTTTAGAGCAAAGAAGCCTCTTCAATTAATCCACACAGATGTATGTGGACCCATTGCTCCAGCATCTTTTGGTAAGCATCAATATTTCTTAACTTTTATTGATGATTATTTAAGAAAATATGGGTTTATTTTTTGAAAGAGAAATCAGAAGCTTTCACTATGTTTAAGAAGTTCAAAGCAAGTACAGAAAAAGAAAGTGAATTTTTAATAAAATCCATCAGATCAGATCGAAGCGGTGAATTTAAGTCCAAAGTATTCAAAGAATATTGTGAAGAGCATGGCATTCGACATCAATTAACAGAACCTTTTTCACCCCAACAAAATGGAGTAGCGGAGAGAAAAAATTGTACTATTCTTAATATGGTATGAAGCATGATCAAAAGCAAGAGTATGCCTAAAGAATTTTGGGCCGAGGCGATGACATGTGCTGTTTATACACTCAATCGGTGCTTAACTTCATGCTTACAACATATGACACCATAAGAAGCATGGACAGGAAGAAAGCCAAATATTTCTCATTTGAAGGTGTTTGAGAGCATTGCATATGTAGATGTCCCTGAACAAAGAAGGACTAAGCTGGATGATAGAAGCTCGAAACTCATCTTCATTGGGTATCAATCTAAATGTTATAAATTATTTGATCCCAAAACTTCAAAAATTATTTTTAGCAGGGATGTTGAGTTTGATGAAGAAGGATCATGGGATTGGCAAAATAAAGACACTCAAAAGGAAGAGCAAGTACCGGTGGAGCTACAAGATGAGGAGCAATTATCTACAAACTTGCAAGATTTATATTCTCCAAGTACTTCAGAAGATAATAAAAGGCAAAGGAAGACAAGAAATAAAAGAGAGCTTTATGAGATAACTGACGAGCTTCATTTTAGTTGCTTGCTTGCAAATAATAAACCATTGGAATTTGAAGAAGCCATAAAAGATGAAAGATGGAAATGTGCTATGGATGAAGAGATCAAATCTCTAGTAAAGAATGCAACATGGAAGCTCACAACATTACCAAAAGGACATAAAGCTATTGGAGTGAAATGGATATACAAAGTGAAGAAAATGCAAAAGGTGAAGTAGAAAATTATAAGACACGGCTAGTAGCAAAAGGATACAAGCAGAAAGAAGGCATCGACTACAATGAGGTATTTGCTCCAATTATTTCTATGTAAACTATTCGCTTAATTATTTCTCTTGCTTCACAAAATAATTGGTCTATTTATCAAATGGATGTTAAATCTACATTTTTAAATGGAGTTATTGAAGAAGAAGTTTATGTCAAACAACCATTGGGATATATTAAAGAAGGGCATGAATCAAAAGTTTATAAATTAAAAAAGGCTTTATATGGGTTAAAGCAAGCTCCAAGAGCATGGAATGCAAGAATCGATTCATACTTCAAACAAAATGATTATATCCAATGCCCTTATGAGAATGCAATCTATTTGAAGAAATATAGTAATAGAGATATATTACTTGTGTGCTTATATGTGGATGATCTTATCTTTACTAGCAATAATCCACTTTTATTCAAGGAGTTTAAGCAAACGATGGTAAAAGAATTTGAAATGATAGATTTTGGACTCATGTCATTTTTTCTTGGAATTGAAGTAAAGCAAAATAAAGAAGAAATTTTTATCACACGAGAAACATATGCCAAGGAAGTTCTAAAGAAATTCAACATGGAGAATTGTAATCCAGTAAGCACTCCAATGAAATGTGGAAGCAAACTATCAAAAAAAGAAGAAGGGAAGACAGTCGATCCAACTGTGTTCAAAAGTTTGATCGGAAGCCTCAGATATCTAACAAGTACAAGACTAGACAGCAGTCGGAATTATTAGCCGCTTCATGGAAAACCCCACTGAGACACTTGAAGGCAGCCAAGAGAATTCTTTGATATATTAAAGGTACATAAAATCATGGACTTCTATATTCTCATTCTAATGAATTTCAACTTTCAGGATATTCAGATAGTGATTGGGCTGGAGATCAAGATAATAGAAAAAGTACAAGCGGGTTTTTATTTTATATGGGCGACACTGCCTTCTCATGGAGCTCAAAAAAACAACCAGTTGTTGCTCTATCTACTTATGAAGCTGAATATATTGCTGCATCATTGTGTGTATGTCATGCAATATGGCTAAGGAAGCTATTGAAAGAGATTGGATATTCTCAAGGCGAAGCTACAAAAATCTATGTTGATAATATGTCAGCAATTGCATTATCAAAAAATCTAGTTTGTCACAAGAGAAGCAAACATATTGATGTTCGTTTTCATTATATAAGAGATCAGATCAAAGGTAAAGAAGTTCAAGTGGAGTATGTGAAATCTCAAGATCAAATTGCAGATATTTTCACAAAGCCATTAGCTGCAGAACAGTTCATAAAATTAAAGATACTTCTTGGAGTGGTTGATTAAAATTTTGGTTTAAGGGGGAGTGTTGGAAATATAAACCAAAATTAATGTTTAAGTTTTTTGTGTATCTAGTAAATTGTATGGAAGCAAAATCTAGAAAATGCAATTGCTTTTGGTGATTGGTAGTTGAGTTTTTATTATAGAAATCTCTATAATAGGTTTCTAGAATTGTCTTTGTACTAGTATAAAAAGGCATTGTGTCTTGTCATATGGATGTAAGAGAGAAAATTTTATAATAGAAGTTCCTCGTATTTTTATTCTCTTTCACTCATTTAGAATAATTTCTTTCTAAAATAGTCCTCTTTCATTAATTATTTTATACTTTATTATATATGGTTAGAACTCTTTTAATATATTTGCCTTATATAGGATTAGGGGTTGAGATTTTCAAGTTGGATGGTCGCCCGTGTATAGCTAGGTGGTCAAATATATTTTTGACATGTCATTAGATATTTTATTGGAGTGAATATGAGTATTGTTCCTAGTTTGATGGGGATGAGATATTTGATGGCAAGGCTTTAGTTGGTATAGTTGTTGGTCATGGCTTGTGGTGAAGGCTTGATGATGTTTTAGAGGGGAAGGTAGTCTTGTATAGGAGGGAGCTATGACACCATAAAATAAAAGTAATAGAAGAGGATTAATCATGGAGGAATATAGAGAGCAGAAGGAAAGTTAATTAATGTTATATAATATATTGCTAAGAAAGGTTACTTCACATTATGCTATAGATGGGCTTAGAAGTCTCAGAGGCAGTAATAGTTACATTTTGCTGAACTGAATGTGGGTATAGCTTTAGATGGATATTTTCCATGATTATGATATTTGTGGTTGTTGTTGTTTTGTACGTGAGTAATGATTCAGCAAATGATTCAGCATTATGTAGTACGTGCTTCTGTCTAGCTAGTTTATTCATTCCTTTATCACCCTTTATTCCGCTTCTGTGGAGTAGAATCTTGAGTATAATATAAAAAGGCCCTGCCTCACTCCCATCTACCCACATAAACTTGAAATATAGTTATTTTGACCCAAATCACACATTTATATTACTATAAATATTCCGACTTAGTATGTAAATATTGAGGTAAATGCAGCGAATTCAAATTATTTGTTTTCGGTCATTATAAAGATTCTTGAGGAACCAATTTGCTAAGGCTGGCAGTGGTTGGCTCACTTTGTGGCGAGACTTCCCTTTGGAGGATCTGTTCCTTTCATGAATGTTAACGAGAAAAAAATATATTTGCATTTAATTTGATATCACAGGTTTGCTCCAAAATTTTATAACCAATGCACCTATCATTAATAATAAATATTATTTTAATTATATTATCATTATTATTATTATTACGTTCCTTGTATACCTAGTGAGCATGACCTAAAGTTTTTGTTTTTTTTTTTTCCTTACGTAGAAATAGGTTAAATCATATTCCAATTAGCTTTGTCAAGCATGGGTGCTCAGAATACGTTTTGTCGTTTAGAAGCACTGAAACATGCAAAGTCTCTCAAGTGGGCGCATGTTTTCAATGATTTTAGCAGTAATGGACCAACCTAGGAATGAAACCAATCGAGCCAAAAGTAGCTTGGATGTTATTAGGCTTGCTTTTCATTAAAGAGTGGCAGGTTAAAATCGTTGGGAAGAAGGGCCCGAATCTCAGCTTTTACTGTATATCAGTCAAAATATCTATATATTTTCTTTTCAAAGCCAATAAAACATTATGAATATATCGCCTGTTTCCTTTATAATTTTAAGATCATTTCAATACAACTTGTACAACTATCCCTCGTATAAATATAATATTTCTTTTATACTATATTATTCATGATAATTGAAAGAGAATTTATTACCTTATGAATATTGGCATCAATGTGAAGTCAGCCATCAGACATTCCTCAATGGAGTTTCACAAGATCAAATGATTGTGTATTTCATAGGATGACAAATGATTGTCATTTAGCAACAGAGGAGTAATTATTTCTACGCGAAACTTGGTGACAAAGATAGCAGAGAAGTCTGGAGGAGCTAACAAAAATATAGCTGGATTGCTTTTTAGAGGGCATTCGGTGTACAAAAATTCTCTACATTCTAAATAAAAACTTTACCAAAAAATTACCCTAATATGTAAAAATTTATCATAGTTATTAATTAAAAAAGAGTAATTTTTAACCTTTTAACTATCAAATCAAGAACTTTTATTACATCCGGTGAACGTACGCTCCTCTACGTTCGGTTTTAGATCAAAACAGCGCAATACCGAGTACCGAGTTGTACCGAGTTTTTTCAAAAAACTCGGTATTGCGCTGTTTTGGTCTAAAACCGAACGTAGAGGAGCGTACGTTCACCGGATAAAATAAAAGTTCTCAAATCAAAAGCCACATTAGATGATCCAACTAAATTCTTACATCAAACTTGGAAAACGTTGGAATCAATTAAATTCAATATCAAGTAGAAATGATTATAATAGAAAATGTCCCTATTATAAAAATGTTAATGTCTCTTTGGTCAATTAAACACAACTGTCATCTCATGAATTGGAGTCATTTAAGATTCATAAAAAATTTGGAAAATAAGATAAAATTTAACATAATTTTCCATAATTTATTGGTAAAATTTAAGTATTCCTAAGCGCCATTCAACACCAAAGATGGCTTGTGAATTGATAACCAAAATGTTGCATAAACTTGCAAAAATATAAATGCTTGAAAGATAATTACATAAACTTTTATGAATTATAGAATTGTTTGAGGCTTTAGGATTTATCACTTCAATTTCGAGTGGAGGATAACTAAGTGATATCTTGGCCATGGCTTTATCAATTCATGAGCCATCCGGCGGTTTAGATAGTCGGGAATACCGACGGCTCGACCGCCAGCTATTGCCGATAAATGAACAGGCGGTCTACTGGCGCTTGCCGGCGGTTTAAGAAACAAACGACGCCCACCTAAACCGCCGGAAGACCGTCGGTAATTTGACCGTCGGTCAGCCGTCCGTCAGATAACCAGCGGCGTAACGGCTGGCAAACCGCCGGTTCCAAATCCGGTTGTCACCGGCGGTATACACCGCCGGAAAACCTCTGCCAACATAAACTGCCGGTAGAAGTTTCCTACGCCATTTTTTCCGGCGGCTGGAAAACCGCCGTAAAGCCACCGGTAATACATAAAACCGCCGGTTAATCTAGCATAACCGCCGGAAAAAACCGCCGGATTTCGGCATTTTTTTCTTGTAGTGTGAATTTGGCCTCACAACGAACCCCTACCCCCTTCACACCACCCCCATGCAACTTCTTCTTGTTCAATTCTTTTCTCCTAAAATATTAGGAAACTTTGTTGGATCTATGTGCCTCATGACCTACTGTATTAATTTTAATGATAACAATCTATGCTTAGATGTACTTGTTTGTATGCTTAGTATTTCAAGTTCATTAGTTTCATAGATGCACACAATGACTACTTCTATGGAAAGTGCATTACAGATCCAACCATGTTCAACCTAATTTGAGAATAGAATAGAAAAGATAGGATGTACCAAGATGAATAGCTTGAAGCTTTTTTTTTTTTGTGGGAAAACCCTCAGAGGGGCATACACATTAATTAAAAAAAGGATTACAAGGTCCTTAAAACGAAGCTCCAACTCACTAATGCTCACAGGAGCTATAAAATTGAACAAAATAAAATCTAAGAGCTGGTGGTTCCTTATAATAAGTGTAATAAAATTCCCTAATAACATTCTAGGGTAGCACCCAAAAAAGGAAGAACAAAAAAAGAACAATCAGCATAGTTTTCGTGCAAAAACAGTAGGCAAACCTCCAAGTACCCAAAAATCTAAAGCTCGCGTTCTCCTTGCAAAAAATGCCTAAACAATTGACCAACCTCCAAATCTGCACAATTAAAAAACTCGGAACACAAAAGGGTAATGTGAAAAAGAGGATGGAACTAGTAAAGACAAAGGTAAAAGGTTAAACAATTGTTATTAATAAAATGAGATAAGGTGGCAAACCAAAAGTCAGCCATACTGCCAGTATCAATGAGAGCAAATACAATAGCCTCGGTCAGAGTAAGGGGTAGCAAACATCCACTGATATCACCAATAAGAAATAGCATAACAACCGGGTGAAGAGCACCAGACTTCCCAGAAATGATCCAGCTATAATTCTTAGCACACATCACAACAGTACAACCACCAAACAACCTAGAAAATAAAGCAATAATAGATAACATTGAAACAGAGACCTAAGATGCCAACACGAAGCAGCAACAAACAAACACCAACATGAATAGCTTGAAGCTTTATATATAATAATTTAAGTTTTTTTTTAGGAGAATCTTAGAGGACCGTAAAAGTTTACTTGCATGATTTGGTTTGCTCACAACATAATACAGAAATTACTAAACGACAAGAGGGGGGGGGGTGAATTGTGAAAAATCTTTTTCTCAATAAAAATAACCCTAAACAATAGTTCTAATTTTTTTGTTATTTTTGAAATTTTACAACAAAACTTTAAGCAAGTTTTCTTCCACAAATTTCACCATGCAATAGCTATGAAAAATAAATGCAAGTAAAAAGTAAATGACGATAAGGAAAAAATATACCAAGAATTTTTATAGTGGTTCGATCAAAATATGACCTACCTCCACTCCCCGGAGTCCTCCGCTCTGGGATTTTCACTACCAAAAATAGTTCTCCTTTTGCCCCCCTCGGCAAGGCGGTGAAGCCTTTACAAACCTCCCTTTCACTAACCCGACGTGGCATGGCGGAGTGCCAAACTCTGTTTTCGCCCTCCTGGCGACGGTAGAGAACCTTCTCGTTTTTCTCCCTCCTGGAGAAGACAAAGAACATCGAGGTCACGGATGTAGACGAGCCTTTTCCTTGGAGATCCTCCCTCAACTTCTTCTAGGGCCACAGGAGGAGCAAGATGCAGCAAGTACGGAGCAACCGTGTGATCTCCCTCACACCTCTTCTCCCTCACAACGCTCACCTTCTCCTTCCTCTCTCAACCCTAAAGAAATTCTCTAGAGCTCTCTCCCTTGGAATCCCTCTCTAATCATGTTCAACCCCTTTGTGATTCTTACTAAAAAATGACTTGATTGACATATAAAAACGGGCTCCAAAAACTTTTGATTTCAAAAGTAGCCGTTACTGTTCGTACAGTACGATTCCACATCGTACAGTACGATCTTCATAAACAGACTTCATCCTGGTACGAAGATGTACGAACAGTTAAAAAACAATTCGTACGGTACGATATAATATCGTATGATACGATCCACAAAATACTATTCGTACAGGACGATGGTCTGGACAACCAGATGTCGTCTCTGTTCATCGTATGGTATGATCACTATCGTACAGTACGATGAGACAAAAAACAAGAGATCGTCCAGGACAATATCCGGGACGATCAAACTTCATCTATGTTCATCGTATGGTACGATCCGATTCGTACAGTATGATGTTCAAAATTTAATTAGGCCTGAATTTCATGCACTAATCACAGGTTAATTTAAGTAAGTATTTAAAATAGATCGTACAGTACGAAACTATTCGTACAGTACAAACGACACAAAATCACATACTTAAAGTAAACTACGGCTAGGGTTTTGGATCTGAACATATCGTACAGTACGAATATATTCGTAAAGTACGATCTATTCATAGAATCGTCCACATAGCTTGGATCATACTGTACGAATTAAAACCATACAGTACGATCTCCAGAGAAGAAATTCTAATACATTTTGCATTTAAAAAACACACTCTCGCCCTGTGTGTGTGCATGGTTGCTCTTACTCTTATGCATTTTTTGGTCAGACTCAATAAAATAAAAATAAAATAAATAGA
>NW_021318964.1:0-8893 GCF_001605985.2 Dendrobium catenatum | reverse complement strand
TTACCTGACTGCCAATAGACCGGACATAATGTTTAGTCCGTGCCTTTGTGCCTGTTTCCAAGCCGATCCTAAAGAGTCTCACCTAACTGCTTTCAAAAGAATTCTTAGATATCTGCTAGGCACCTCAAACTTAAAAATTTGATATCCCAGACACATCACTTCCTTTGAAATCCTAGGGTACTCAGATTCTGACTTTGCAGGATGTAGTATAGATAGAAAAAGCACCTATGGTACCTGCCAATTCATCGGACAATCATTAATTTCTTGGTCCAGTAGGAAGAAAAACTCAGTAGCACATTCCACAGCCGAGGCATAATATATTGCAGTAGGAAGTTGTGTTGCACAAGTACTATGGTTAAAACAACAAATTCTTAATCTTGGACTACCTGTTGGAACCATCTCGATCATGTGTGACAACACAAGTGCAATTTGTATCTCTAAGAATCCAATTCAACACTCTCGAACGAAACACATAGACATTAGACATCATTTCATTAGAGATCACGTCGCTAAGGGAGATATAGAATTACATCACATCGCTATAGGAGATCAATTGGCAGACATATTCACAAAACCTTTAGCTTTCTACACCTTTAGCACCCTGAGGACCAGATTAGGTGTCATAGATATAACAACATAAAAAAAAAAAGAACACAGTTTTTTTTTTGGTTGCTCCTGATCATCACACACTCACCACACCACAACTTTGCATGGACTGTTCATCGTACTGTATGATCTAAATCGTATTGTACGATACATCTCAATCTACATGCCGTCCCCCAACAAGCAGATTTCGGCTCTGTTGATTGTACTGTACGACCTACATCGTATTGTACGATATTCATCCCGCATAATTGCCTACCGTATTGTACGATATCTCTTCTTCGTACGATACGATACACGTCAGCAACGGATTGGGATGAATTAAATCCAGTTGGTACGACATTACTGAGTATCGTACTGTATAATACATACCGTTCGTACGATACGATACACATCAGCACACGGAATAACTATGAGTTAAAGCTGTTCGGTACGATATTTATTATGGATCGTACTGTACGATACACCTGTTCGTACAGTATGAAACTTTTGGTCAAAAGTCGTACTGAGGGCCTCAGGACGATCGAAATTCGCCTGATCATACTATACGATACTTATCGTACTGTACGATTTGACTGCCTTTTCCCGAAACGACCGGTCAGAATATTAGTTTTATATCGTACGGTACGATCCCATATCGTTCTATACGATTTCCGAAATTCCCTATAAGTACTCTTGCCTAGGCCGTTCTTTACACTCAAACCTCTCCTCACTCAGCCCTTCACTCAGTTTTCGTGCCCTCTTGCAATGTCTAAAAGAGGTCGGATGACTGCTGGAAGGTCGTCCTCGTCGAGTCGCCAACCTACTCGTTTTCTGAACACTGAAAATGAGGAAGCCTACCACCGATATAAAGCCTGCAAAATTTCTCCTTCAAAAATGCTTAATCAGGTTGCTCTCAATCTCGAGGTAATGGGCCTCTTTGCTTCCACCACCTTTCAATTCCTACTCACCCTGGCGTTTCCCTATAATTCTGAACTTCTCTTTGAATTTCTTGCCAACTTCACCTACACCGTCGACAACACCACTTTTCACTCTTTTGTTTGTGGCCGCAACATTGAGAACACTAGAGCCGACATCGCCCAATATATTAGGCTGTCCACTGAAGGACATATGGTTCACTCTTTTCTTACCGACGAATTTGATTGGAGCGATGTTAATAGAGTCCTGAGGAATACTGCTTTTCATCAACACCAACCTCTTGTTCAATCCTTAACTCGAAATGCCCGTATAATTCAACATGTTCTTCGAACCTCTATCATACCCAAAGGTGGCGATCGTATCAATCTGACCTCGACCTTATCCGTCGCTACCTATCTTATTATGTCTAACATTAAGTTTGATGAGGTTGATTTAATTAGCAACTGTATCCGCCACATGATTTTTGTTCGTCTACCTACCACTCGATGAAAATAGAATCTGGCTCTTGGTCACCTAATAAAATATATCCTCCACAATAAATATCAATTATCCTACCCTGGTGAACCCGACGTTCTTCCTCTTTTTTATACGGATGCTTCCTTCCGTATTCTCTTTCATCGGGGACACGAGCCTGAAGAACCAGTCTTTGATGAAGAAGAAGGAGAAGATGCCCAAGCCGTAGTTCCAGCTCGACCACGACGCCATGCCGCACCCCGAGCACCTGCACCAGCGCCAGCACACCCTAATGATGATTTAGTCGCACGCTTCGACCAGCTGCAGACTCGTCTCGACATGCATATTCAAGAACAACATCAGCAACATGAGACTGATATGCAATGGTTTGAAGAACATTTTACTGCAATTGATCACCGCTTCGATGCTCTATTTCAATATTTTCAACCAAATCCACCTCCACCACCAACTGATCAGGACCCGTCTGCTTAGATTATTTGTGTTTGCATTGTAGTTTTTCTTCTTTTGCTTTTTTCCTTTAGTTGCTCCTCTTTTTTGTGCTGTCAAAAAGGGGAGAAGTTTGTTGTACATGTTGTTATGCATGTTATCTAAATGCATTCCTTTTGTTTTGTACTTGCTTTTGGTATCCTATTTTTTTTCTCTTGTGTTTTAATTTAAAAGAAAATAAAAAAATAAAAAATATAAATATAAAAAAAAACAAAAGAAATGTTCTTCGTTCTTACTTGCAACAAATTATTTGACATCATCAAAAACGGGGAGATTGTTGCAACCCATGACCCCGAGTTTGAGATTTTGATGATGCCAAATAATGAGTGTTTTGAAACAACTTTTCATTGAATATTATTTTATTTTCTATTGTCCTTGAGTACTAACATTTTAGGAAGATCACAAGTGACTCAGGACGAAAGGAAGACTCAAGACCGGGTAGATTAGGAGTATGAGTCAGACATTGTACTTTTCTATTTATTTTATTTTTACTTTATTGAGTCTGGCCACAAAATGCATAAGAGCAAGAGCAATCATGCACACACATAGGGGGAGAGTATGTTTTTTAACTGCAAAATATAATTAAATTTTATCTCTGGAGATCGTACTGTACGATTTTAATTCATACCATACGATCCAAGCTATGTCGATGATTCTGTGAATAGATCGTACTGTACGAATAGCTTTCGTACTGTATGATATGTTCAGATCCAAAACCCTAGCCTTAGTTTAGTTTAAGTAAGTGATTTTGCGCCGTTCGTACTGTACGAACCTGTTTGTACTGTACGATCTATTTTAAATACTTACTTAAATTAACCCGTGATTAGTGCATGAAATCCAGGCCTAATTAAATTTTGAACATCATACTGTATGAACCATATCATACCATAGGATAAACAGAGATGACATCTGATCATCCAGACCATCGTCCTGGATGAATAATATTTTGTGGATCGTACCATACGATATTATATCGTACAGTACGAATTGTTTTTGAACTGTTCGTACATCTTCGTACCAGGACGATGTCTGTTTATAAAGATCGTATTGTATGACGTTGAATCATACTGTACGAACAGTAACAGCTACTTTTGAAATTAGAGGGTTTTTAGAGCTCGTTTTAGATGTTAATCTTGTCTTTTTTCAGTAAGATTTTACAGAGAGTGAACATGATTAGAGAGGGATTTCAAGGGAGAGAGCTCTAGAGAAGTTCTTTTGGGTTGAGAGAGGAAGGAGAAGGTGAGCGTTGTGAGGGAGAAGAGGTGTGAGGGAGATCACACGGTTGCTACGAACTTGCTGCATCTTGCTCCTCCTATGGCCCTAGAAGAATTTGAGGGAGGATCTCCAAGGAAAAGGCTCGTCTACATCCGTGACCTCGAGGTTCTTTGCCTTCTCCAGGAGGGAGAAAAATGATAAGGTTTTCTGCCGTCGCCAGGAGGGCGAAAACAGAGTTTGGCACTCCGCCACGCCGGGTTGGTGAAAGGGAGGTTTGTAAAGGCTTCTCCGCCTTGCCGAGGGGGGCAAAAGGAGAACTATTTTTGGTAGTGAAAATCCCAGAGCGGAGGACTCCGGGGAGTGGACGTAGGTCATATTTTGACCGAACTACTATAAAAATCCTTGGTGTGTTTTTTTTCTTATTGTCATTTACTTTTGCTTGCACTTATATTTTCATAATTATTGCGTGGTGAAATTTTGTGAATAAAATTTGTTTATGTTTTTGTTGTCAAATTTCAAAAATAATAAAAAGATTAGAACTCATGCTTAGGGTTACTTTTTATTGAGAAAAAGTTTTTCACAATTCACCCCCCCCTCTTGTCATTTAGTAATTTCAAGAAGAAATGTATATATTATGAATAGTTTTATATATTGCTTATTTATTGTGTACGGTTTGCGTATGTATTGTGTACGTTTTGAGTATAGCTTGCGTGAACCTTGCATATTTATTGCGTATAGATTGCATATATTATTACGTTTAGATTGTGTATTTATTACAGATTAATTTTTCACAAATTTTTGTTGACAACCAAGGAGTTACCCCTGAAGAATCTAATCTCTTGGGTTTAAAGAAATATCCATCAATCACTCTTTCACCTATTCAAACTAACATACCTGAACATCATCTCCCCCACAATATCCTCACCAGCCCGAACCCAAATCCACCTTGAAACCCCAACCCCAATCATTAGATGATCTTGAAAAGAAAGTAATAAAGATTATGCAAGAGTCCATGGTCAACCTCTTCCAAGAATTTGAAGCTAGGATGAGCAAGAATTTTGAACAAATTGTAAGAAGAGTTGATCTTATTGATGACAAGCTCCAACGTACATTGCATTGTTCAAGGAATTCTTAGGCCTGATGAGCAAGCTGCTCCCTCCTCCTCATCATTCATTCCTCATATAATTCCATCCCCCAAGAATATTTGGATATCATCTGAACACACAAAGACCAATGCCCCAGAAAAAATCAATGATGCTGAGATGACCTAGGCTGCTAAAAGGGTTTACAAAAAGAAGAAATTAGAGAGAAAATCAATCCCAAAGAAAAACAAGAAGCAGAAAAGGGTACACCACATCCAAGAAGAACCTGCCCAAGAAGAGCCATCACAGAAAGTTCCATCCCCCAAAAAAGCTCCCCAAGAAGAAACTACCAAAGAAGTTCCCCAACAAAAACCTTCCAAAGAAACTCCCCCCCAAGAAGAACCTGCCAAAGAAGCTCCCGCCCCCAAGAAGAACCTACCAAAGAAGTTCCCCAACAAGAACCTGCCAAAGAAGCTCCCCCCAAGAAGAACTTGCCAAAGAACTCCCCCCAAGAAAAACCTGCCAAAGAAGCTCCCCCCAAGAAGAACCTTCCAAAGAAGCTCCCTAAGAAGAAACTGTCAAAGAAGCTCACCAAGAAGAACCTAACAAAGAAGCTCACCAAGAAGAACCTGCCAAAGATGCTCCCCAAGATAAACCATCAACAAAAGAAATTATTCCTTCCCCAAATGAAACTCAGAAAAAAAAACCTGCCCAAAACGTTCCACAAACAAAAGAATTAATCAATGTTGATGATGTTATAGTAAAGGGTTACCATGCAAGTCCTATAGTTAACTTCAGAGGCTTGGTGATGTTGAGTCCAGAGAAAGAACTTTTTATCAGGGAAAACATAAAGAAATATCTTGACAGGTATTTTATTTCTGTATTGTGTGTGTATAACTTGCGTAACCAATGCGTACTTAGTGCGTAATGTGTGCGTACGGATTGCATATAAAATGTGTTTTATATGCGTACCTTATGCGTATTTTTTGTTTAAATATTTCAAAAGAATACTAATATTTGAAGCTGGGAATGTTATAATTTCAAGACGTATGATGGACGAAATATTATTAGACACTTACCTTGACAATGACCATTTTATTAAATGAGAAGGCTGAAATTTCACCAGAACAGTATCATAAATATCTATACATCTCACCAATGTATTGGATTAGTATACTATTTTATTTTATATATAATTATATATTTCAATTATTTTATTCTTATATTTAATTCTTGCAGCATTACAAGTTGAAGGATGAAAGTTTAAAATTGTTCTTCGAACATATAGACTATAGTTCAGTTCATTCATGCAGTATTATAATTAATCAAATTATTGACGGCTCACACTGGACCCTTTTAGTTGGTTACCGAAAATAGAAAAAGTGAGAATTTTATGATTCTGTACCCAACCCTACGCATAGAAGTATTACTGTAATGATTATGAGTTTTATTGTAAGCTTGTATTGATAAAAAAATTCATGATTATTTTTCAGTGAACTAAATTCTATTCCATATATTGTTCAGATTGTAAGCTTAAATAAGGATTGCAAAAAAGCTTTTGGTGAAAATATCAACAAATGGAGTTTAAAGACAATCAAGAAGGCGCCAACTCAGACCAACAATACAGATTGCAGTACGTTTGTTTGCAAATACATGGAGAATATTGTTCGACAAAACAACTCCAAGTGGAAAGAGAGTACGGATTGGCAGGAAAATGTGCCAAAATATAGAGCAGAATTTGCATATGGATTATTTTGTGCTTCAATGAAATGAACTTTTCATATTTTATATTTATGTAAATAACTAGTATTTTTTCAGTGTAATTATGTATGATTTAATGTGATTTTGCAAAGTGCGCATTCTATACTCTTATCATACGCAGTCTAGATGCATTGAATACACATTCTCACCATTGAACCTTCATTCCATTCGATTAAGAAGGTTTTCATGTGGGTATGCAAAGTACGCACTCTATACGCATAGAGTATGCGTTGAAGATGCATCTCATACGCAATCGATACGCAAATGACATTTCTTGATTTTTCTCAAAAAAATTTAATTAATTCAAATTTAATTGATTTGATGCGTTCCTTTGGTTTGAATCATTTAAATACTCATTTTAGCATCGTTGTAAAATGATTATAAAAAATTTCTCAATGAGACTTTGTGTTTGTTTACACCCTTGTGCTATACAAGTGATGGTTCTAGAGTGTGGGTGTTATACTTTAATGGCTGAGCATTCATTAGAGTATATGGAGTATCAAAGTTTTTTGTAATGCTTTGCCTCGTCAATACAACAATCAGGGAGCTTTGAATATAGAATTTCTCACTATTAAACCTTCATTCCATTTGATTAAGAAGGTTTTCATGTGGGCATGTAAAGTACGCACTCTATAAGCATGGAGTACGCGTTGAAGATGCATCTCATACGCAATCGATACACAAATGACATTTCTTGGTTTTTCTCAAAAAATTTAATTAATTCAAATTTAATTGATTTGATGCATTCCTTCTGTTTGAATCATTCAAATACTCAATTTAGCATCGTTGTAAAATGATTATAAAAAATTTCTTATTGAGACTTTATGTTTGTGTACACCCTTATGCTACACAAGGGATGGTTCTAGAGTGTGGGTGTTGTGCTTCGATGGTTAAGCATTCATTAGAGTATATAGAGAATCAAAGTTTTTTGGAATGCTTTGCCTCATCAATACAACAATCAGGGAGCGTTGAATATAGGGTTTCTCACCATTGAACCTTCATTCCATTCGATTAAGAAGATTTTCATGTGGGCATGCAAACTACACACTCTATATGCATGGAGTACGCGTTGAAGACGCATCTCATATGCAATCGATACACAAATGACATTTCTTAGTTTTTTTCTTAAAAAAATTTAATTAATTCGAATTTAATTGATTCGATGCATTCCTTCAGTTTGAATCATTCAAATACTCATTTTAGCATCGTTGTAAAGTGACAATAAAAAATTTCTCAATGAGACTTTGTGTTTGTGTACAACCTT
Source organism: Dendrobium catenatum (assembly GCF_001605985.2). Taxonomy (NCBI): domain Eukaryota; kingdom Viridiplantae; phylum Streptophyta; class Magnoliopsida; order Asparagales; family Orchidaceae; genus Dendrobium; species Dendrobium catenatum. Next base: position 1,090 of record NW_021318964.1, on the reverse strand, counting down.
GTGCTACACAAGTGATGGTTATAGAGTGTGGGTGTTATGCTTCAATGGTTGAGCATTCATTAGAGTATATGGAGAATCAAAGTTTTTTGGAATGCTTTGCCTCATCAATAAAATAATTAGGGAGCATTGAATATAGGGTTTCTCACTATTGAACCTTCATTCCATTCGATTAAGAAGGTTTTCATGTGGGCATGCAAAGTACGCACTTTATATGCATGGAGTATACATTGAAGACGCATCTTATATGCAATCGATACGCAAATGACATTTCTTAGTTTTTACTAAAAAAATTTAATTAATTCAAATTTAATTGATTTGATGCATTCCTTCAGTTTGAATCATTCAAATACTCATTTTAGCATCGTTGTAAAATGATTATAAAAAAGTTCTCAATGAGACTTTGTGTTTGTGTACACCCTTGTGCTACACAAGTGATGGTTCTAGAGTGTGGGTGTTATGCTTTAATGGTTGAGCATTCATTAAAGTATATGGAGAATCAAAGTTTTTTTGGAATGCATTGCCTAGTTAATACAATAATCAGGGAGCGTTCAATATAGGGTTTCTCACCATCGAACCTGTTGCAAATCTATTTTTCATGGCTTATATTTTGATGATTGACAAACACTATTTCTCTTGGACTACTTGTTGCTTCTAACGTTTCAGGAATCGAAGATCGGATGAATAAGACGAAGGCAATTCAGGATTGCGTAGGTCTAGGGTTGAGTCAGTATGTAATTTTGTTTTTCACTTCTTGAGTCTACTTGTAATGATCAAAGAGACTGATGCTAAGTCTAAATAAGGATTGAGTTTTTACTCATATCGTCCAGGATGATTTTTGAATCGGCCCGGACGATCAGGCTTAAAATAGAAGGTCTAAAAAAGGATTCTTAATTAAGGCAGCCGACATTAACATATCGTCCTGGACAATACGTGTATCGTCCAGGACGATAAGCTCAAAACAAAAAGAAGTTGCCGCCATAGACAATTAAGGCATACTGTATTTTTAAATTATTGGCCAGGACGATCCTTGGATCGGCCTGAACGATATGCACAAATTATGCCTTAATTGATCAGGAAATCAAGGGACTGA
>NW_021318963.1:1681929-1685111 GCF_001605985.2 Dendrobium catenatum | reverse complement strand
CAGGACGATCCAGATCATCCTGGACGATCCTGGAGCAAATTTTTGATATTACAGTCCCCTCGTTCATGCCGGCATATGCATCTCTCTCTCTTTCTCTCTCTCTCCTGCTCCCTCCACTCTCACTCTCACTCTCACTCCCAAACAAACTCAGTGTATATTCACTCTCGCGCGCTCGTATTTATTAGATTCAGTGTAAGCCCTCTGCCTAACTTTAAATTGAGCCACAAGGCGTCGCCATTAACGGAATAAATTTTGGTAAGGCCAAATTTTTTAAGAAACACTACTAAAAATATATGTTTTTGGCATCATTTTATTTATTTTTAATTAGTCCTATAACCGCTAAAATCTCTGCTAAGTGTCCTACAATAGCGATTATTAAACCGCCGCTAAAATCTTTCTAGCGAATGCAAATACAGTGTATGTGTAGCGATTTTTAAACCGCTGCAAAAAATTTTACAGGTGTTTAAACCGTTGTGGTAGGATAGAAAAAGCGATGTAAAAGCCTTTTTTATAGTGCGAAGCATGATAATAATCAAAATTAGTAAAAGGACTATCGATTAATAAAAATTTAAATAGGAATAAATACGCTAAATTAAATGACGTATTTTAAAATAATAAATTATTTGGCGCTGAGAGAATACACCATTTAATTTGACGTATTATACTAATGCGTAGAGAGAGAGAGGGGGGAGAGAGAGACCAGAGATTTGGAGAGTTGTTTCCTCCTCTCTCTCTCTCTCTTCACTGTCAACTGTCATATCCAAGGTTATCAGAATCGGACCGGACCGGCCGGTTCGACTGGTTCAACCGCGAACCGGTCCGGCGGGCGGTCCGGGGAGAAGGAGTAACCGGCTGATTCAAGAACCAGCCAAAAACCGATTTAAATCCCGGTTGAACCGCTGAACCGCTAAACCGGGGGGTTATGAAATAACCGGCCGGTTCATTAATGATGAAATTTGATCCCTTGATCTGCGATCCAACGGCTTAAAATTTTTTGGTATCGGTACTTCGTATAAGTGTCGCTACTCAACTCGTCTCCTGTATACCCTAGCATACGCGAACGAAGGAAGTCGGGAAGGGAGAAGTCACGGAACGAGACGCCTGCCTCAGACGATCCCGACGGAGATTCCGCTTCCGACCTCCCAGCCGCCTCGGACGATCCCGACGGAGCTTCTGCCGCGAACGAGACTCGCTTTTGGCCTCCTACCCGAGCAGTCGAGCTCAGCCCCGCAGCCGCAGACCGCAGGTTCTTAAATTTTTTTTTGTCATTTTTTATGCATTTAAGCTTGCATTTATTCTCCAAAGTCCAAATCGTATATGCTTGCATTTCTTCTCCATTTATGCTTGGTTTGATTTGTTCAGATTTTGTGGTTTTATGGTATTTGATTTATGCTGTGTATTTTGGAGAAGAAATGCTTGGTTTGATTTGTTGCAGTCATTAATATTTGTGGATTTGTTCAGATTTTGTGAATTTGTTCAGAATATTTGATTTAGGGTTTAGGGTTTGACTTGTTGCAGTCTTTAATATTTTCTGTTCTTTGCATGATGAGTGATATTGTCAATGTTTGAAGTAGCTATTGCGGTGTTAGGATAGTTGGATTTAAAGATGAAAGTATGAAACAAGTGCTCTTTCATTGTAGAGAGAAATATGCCAATTGAGTTAGAACTTAGAAGCTGAGTTATATTTATAAATTTCAGAAGGAGTATTTTGATTCTTATTCTAAATATTCTTCGCAACTAACTGTTTCGTCTCATAGAAATATGCCAATTCTATATATTGCTTGTTGCAGTCTTAAATATTTTGTTGTAAATTCAGAATGGATCAACCAACTGTTTCATCTCATAATGTGCGTGAAAAGATCGATATTGCTTGGGGTCATTGTAGTGAAAGTAAAGATACAGATGGGAAAAAATAATATAGATGTCTACATTGTGGGATTATATACAAAGGTGGAGGAATTAATAGGATAAAACAGCATCTAGCAGGGATAAGAGGTAACATAGCTTCGTGCAAAAAAGTTCCACATGACATTCGTCATCAGATGCAAGAGAATCTAAGAGAAATAGGCAAGAAAAAACAACAAACCCAGGAGGAGTTAGAGCAAAACACAACAGTTTTTGTTGATGAACATATAGATGAGGAAATGGGCTCTTCATCACTTCCCAAGTCACAAGCCTCTGATGCACATCATGAAGGACTTCATAAAGGGAAGAGAAAGAAAGATGACATAGATAACTTTTTTGCACCAAGAACTAAACTTGGATCTCAACCATCATTGAAAAGTGTAATGGCATCCAAAGAAGCCATACACCGTGCTGATTTGGCAGTTGGGAGATGGTTTTACGACAGTTGCATTCCATTTAATGCCATAAATTATGCTTTTGCACAGAAGGCTATTGATGTGATAGCTGCAATTGGCCCTGGTTATAAGTTGTCATCCTATCATAAGTTGAGGGTTAATATTCTGCAAGATTGTAAAGAGGAGTGCAAGCTGTTGATAGATTCATATAGAAGATCTTGGAAAGAAATTGGTTGCACACTCATGGCAGATGGATGGACAGATAACAGGAATAGAACTTTGATTAATTTTCTTGTTTATTGTCCAAGGGGCATTGCATTCTTGAAATCTGTGGATGCTTCTGATATTACTAAGGATGCCAAAACATTATGTTCATTATTTTGCGAAGTTATTGAATGGGTTGGGCCAGAAAATATTGTACAACTTGTAACAGATAATGCTGCAAATTATAAAAAGGCAGGGGAATTACTGCATGAAAGGTTTGGTAACATTTGTTGGTCTCCATGTTCTGCTCATTATTTAAATCTTATTCTTAGAGATTTTGGGAACATGACTCATATTCAAGATCTTGCGAAAAGAGCTTCAAAAGTTACAGTTTTTGTCTACAATCATGTCTTTATTCTCGCTTGGCTAAAAAAAAGAGAAGGTTGGAAAGAAATTATAAGGCCCGGAGCTACTAGATTTGCTACAACTTTCATAACTTTGAAAAGCTTATATGAACACAAGCTTGATTTGCAGGCTTTCATAACAAGCAAAGCTTTCTTTGATTCAAAGCTCTCCAAAACAGTTAAAGGGCAAGAAGTCTCATCGATCATTTTGAATACAAAATTTTGGAATGACTGTTTTGTAAGTTCCAAATTGACTGGGCCTTTAATTCGATTA